>NC_051159.1:165910175-166210175 GCF_013339745.2 Dermacentor silvarum
CGTAAGAATATTTCGACAGCCTTGTTGTTAACTGCGTAATTACGTAGAGAACGGGACCATTAATGAGCACATCTGCAGTCGTATTATATGTGTCATACATATAAGCCGTCTCATCGTATGTGTGTTCTATCCAGCGGTCCGAACACCAACGTGGAACTCAGCTGCCATTCGCCTCTACTACCTCCGGAGGCCTCTACCGCAGTCGCCACAGGGAGAGAGTGACGGGAAAAGACGAAGGCTGTCTTGCAAAGGGGAGCGCAGGTGTGATGCGGAAAAAAAGGAGACCAGACCGGAAAGACGCTGAGCGTCTTCATTTCTGGTCTCTTTCTTTCTGCAACACTTTTTGCGCTCCCCTTTGCAAGATGTGGAACCAACTAGCCCGACAACTAACTATTTTGAAGGCTGTCCTTCACGGGGAAGTTTTCCCGAGTGCTTCATAGCAGCGTTTAAACATTCAGAAGCCTCGAAGCTTTCGGATGGCAGCGCGTTCGCCTCACAGAGCTGGCGTTCAGCGACGAAAGCGCTTCTGAACTTTGTTCCGCGAGAACACGTGCCCTTTGCATCGGCGCCTTTGTACCGGCAATGATAGCCCAACCCCCACCGTCCACCATGAGAACCGACGAAAGCGCCAAAAGAGCTATTTGCTTTAAAAATCACACAAACGGCACCAGAGAAGATTTTCCAAGTAACCTAATAGCCTGGCCTGCCGCCGAAGAGCTTCCAGAACCCTTATTTTCTGTCGATGTCCTTTTAGACATTCTGTGCAACATAGCGCTGGTATTCTTTGGCATTCTGTGCATTCTTTGGCATAGCGGTGGCATTCTTTCTATGCGCGTGAAACAAAGGCATTCTCCCAATTCTTCTTGGGTGACGTGGTCGTTAACGTGAAAGTTCTCATCGGCACTATTCGTCCAGTCTTCCTGGTAGGCTTTTCGTCGATGGGCGTTGGCCACACTCATTTGCTGTAGACGATGATCGCTTTCTTCAGCACTCTGTGCGGGAAGTGACGCGATAAGTGACACCATCGTTTCCGCCTACGCGGGGCTAATCACGGGATCTCGCGCATATGGTGTGCAGCAGTGGTAGTGTTCCCTTAATGCCAGGAAATAATGCTCCGTTGATGTTTTTCCGTAGTAAATTAGCTTCTTAAAATGACACCAAAGCGTGTCCTCGACCAAGGAGAGTGGGAAAGACGCCATCGGGCTAGCACCGTAAAAGCCCGCCGACGCTACGCTGCGCAGAACGTTACACCTGCAAACTGAACGCGAACAATCACATAATCGTTCCCTCCCACTCGGCATTAAACCATGGTGGCCTCCCGCGCGCGTCAGTTAGAGAAAGAGAGCACATCGATGAGTAAGAAGAATCCAATGTATCTGCGCCACGCAACTTTATGCATGCGGAAGCGAAAGGGGAATCCCCCCATTTCACCGAACGGGGACGTCGTTTGGTGAAATTCAGAAAAGTACCCCTGAAACCTAAGAACCTATTCGCTCTAAAATTCCTCTGGCGTAAAATAATCTACATGGCCGTTTTGCGGTTTTGTTTCGAACTTGACTTCCTGTTCTCTCTGGTGCAGCATGTTTCTCGTGACATAAAGAATGCGACAAGGTTGACAGGGTGTCCATCAAATAATATGAGCGAGTGCCGAAGTCCATTAGTGTCAGTCTTTTTATATGTGCTATTAAATTAAAAAACAAGAGCTAGAGACTGCGCACGAGCGATGGAACAAAACCAAATGATAGGTGTGGCGTTAAGAAACAGAAATACTGTAGCTTGGATTAAAGAGCACCGGGTGTAGCTGCCGTATAGTAAAGATGGGAGGAAGAATAAAGTTGTACAGGTCTTGTGATGCATGGAGCGGATAGACGATCATCTATTAGAGTAAAAAAATGCGGGCCAAGGGAATGAAAACGCAGTCGACGACAGCAGACGAATGGGCGTTCTGATGAAAGGCGGAAATTTGGAGGTGCACCATGGAGTCAGCTTACTGAAGACAAGGGTACTTGGAGATGGCTGGGAGAGGCCTTTGTTCAGCCGTGCACGAAAATAGGCTGTTGATGAATAACTGAAAGTATCGAACAAACGCACCCAAACCACCTAGTGAAACAGTAACCTAAGCATGAAAACATACAGGTATCTGAAAGGAAAGCAGTAGGTGTGTCACATATCAATTTGACTAAGTTTTAATCACGCGATATTTTTCGTACCTGATTGAAAATCTTATCTATGTTATTTTTGACAGCCCCAAAGTCTTAGAACCACCGAAAGTAAGCTATTTGCATATGCATACGAACAGTTGTCTTTCGATGGTTCCAACTCCTAACCTCTACTGGAGAGGCTATTCGCCACACGAGTGACTGACCAGCTAACACAGGGTTTCATGTCACAGGCACAACTATTTCGAAGACAAACATTTACGCGGACCTCATGTAAATCTTGGAATATATGTGATTCAAAGCTTTAATCATTGGTGCGTATCAAATTCTATACAAGTAACGGCAATTGCATATACAGTTGTGGCTACTTTCCTGCTATGCAGCGTGCAACCTCGCGCAATGTTTATGTTTATTTACCCCAAAGCTCAGAACTTCAACCTTATGAAATTTTTTGATTTACTCACTACAGCGCTGAGACCTACATCGAAATGCAATTAATTAGTAACTTGTATGCACAGTTTGCGACGTCTACGAGACGATGTCAGAATTGGGAAGATTGAGAGTAACGGCAATTGCGTATACAGTTGTGGCTACTTTCCTGCTATGCAGCATGCAACCTCGCGCAATGTTTATGTTTATTTACCCCAAAGCTCAGAACTTAAACCTCATGAAATTTTTTTGGTTTACTCACTACAGCGCTGAGACCTACACCGAAATGCAATTAATTAATAGCTTATATGCACGGTTTGCGACGTCTACGAGGCGATGTCAGGATTGGGAGGATTGGGAGTAACGGCAATTGCGTATACAGTTGTGGCTACTTTCCTGCTATGCAACGTGCAACCTCGCCCAATGTTTATGGTTATTTACCCCAAAACTCAGAACTTCAACCTCATGAAATTTTTTTGGTTTACTCACTACAGCGCTGAGACCTACACCAAAATGCAATTAATTAATAACTTGTATGCACAGTTTGCGACGTCTACGAGGCGATGTCAGGAGGACAAAGGCGACCTATGAGGCTTGTCTATGGAATAATAATGATGACAAGTGCATGCGCCAACAAGTACGACACATGTATTCTGTATACACAGAAATACTCTGTCTTTCGTCAAAGGGGCATATCCCCATTCTGGAGGATTGGTCAGGAGTAGGCATATACGACCAGACAGCACATACCGAATGGGCAAATAAAAAAATTAAAGTAAACGAGAGAGTTTATCGAATATAATTTGCTGTTCCATTCTGAGTACAGTGTGTTTTAAAGATACTTATGAGCCTAGAATACATGTACAGATTTAGTGTCGTGATTTTGTTGCTTGCTTACGCAGAACAGAGGTTCGCTTACTGGCACTGCATTGCCGGTCAGCATACAGGAATTGTGTTAACCCGTTTACTGGTGCAGCAGGAGTTGCTGATGCCTTCCACAGCTTTCAAACCCGCGGGGGTAGGCAAGAACGGCTTCGCTTAAAACATGCGATGTACGTGGCTGGCCACGAATCTTGGAGTATGCCGGCGAGACAACCGACTGGAAGCACATATTGCGGTATACCTGGTTGTCGAGTGCGTGTGCGAGCCGATATACTTTTTCGTATTATTTAGCCGCGCGTTTTCTGTGGGCGTTCTGTTTTATTTTCTTGCAACGTGCAGTGTAAGTTGTGGTCCTCCTTTTCATCCAGGACGCCTTAGCAATACTGAAGACGCAATAGAAATACTGATATTGACACATTGCAATACTGATTGCTATGCGTCGATATATATGAACATCTTAATGCGTGAAATAATCTTACTACGCAGAAAACCCTTTTAAACTGAGTACCGCTGTTCTGAAAGGTCCTTGCCTTCAAGGTTTTTCTCTGCTGAGTCGACAGGAGTGTTGCGCAAGCACTTAAGTTTTTGTATAAAAGGTCAAAAGCATCAAAAAAAGGCAGCCCTCATACCAGAGTCATGTTCCGACAAGGGGACTCGCCTGACTCAGACGAGCACTACTGCCGAAATGTTGGCTGCCGGATGAGGCTTACTTTTTAACAGCGGAGCTTTTCGTTTCTCCGCGTAACCTTTGCTAAAACTCGCCTAGCGATGACGTTCTGCCCACCGCTTCGCTTCCCTTCGCCTACCTCCTCCTCTGTCACGCTAGCGATGACGTCACTGCGCACAGCTGCGCCTCGCTTCACCTTGCGATAGCCAACCCATAGCCAATCAAAGCTAATCGATAATCGAACAATTATCCGGAAAATGCTGGGGATGACTTTGTAGTGCTTAGCCTAGCCCAAATACGTGGCCACTACCTTGCGATAGCCAATCGATAGCCAATCAATAGGTAATTGATAATCGATCAATATTCAGTAAATTCCGGAAAAAGTTAACCCATAAGGCCAGGACCAGCTAGGTGCCGATCAGCTCCGCTGTTTCTTTAGCCTTGCGCCACTAGTGCAAGCTACGCTAATTTCTTTCTTTTTTTTTGCCTGTGGTTAATCTTTTGGATATTACAAAATGCCCAAGTGTAGGGTTGGAGGCACCGAAGCGTTCAACCAACCAAGAGTGGACGTGATGCTTTCCCTAGAGATTGCGGCGGTGCAGTACACCCATACGGTTTCTGCTCCAAGCGTTCGAATTTCAAATATGAGACCGTGACTGCTTGTTGGCATCAGTGATATCACATAAAAAATGGACAGACTTGTATACGCACGCATACGCCCTGTTCGCTTGAGCGTGCGTGTGTATGAAGGCTCCCTAATGAAAATATCGGGCTGCGCCACCCTGTTTGTCCTCTCGTCTGTGGCAGATGTGCAATAGAGCCCACTGAGAGTTGCTTTCGTCGCACTTTTTTCCTGTTTTTTTTTTTTTATTGGGCTTGAGAGAACCACAAGAACTTTACTTGATGGTCAATGTTTGCTTCTTTTGTCGTCGCGTACCTAATTCTAAACAGTGTAATCCCCATTTCGGCATCTTGTCTGCCGCAGATGTGCATTAAAGCGGACTGCGGCCTAATTTTCGTATAGATATTTTAGCGCATATATCAGCGCTACTACGACGGCTCGAAAACATTATGCACGCGTTTTCCTTGTGTTCTGACAGAACTGCTTCATATGTATATATAATGAAAATCGGTTGGGGGGGGGGGGGGGGGGGGGGGGGGCTGGGTTGAGAGAGAGAGTTCAGTGAGGATCAGCGCATGGGGGATGTATACTAAACGTGCAAAGTATCAAAAGCACTACTTGAACATAACTGTCTCATTTAAGTTGTTGTCAACGTACTATTTCTGCCCGGTTGATTCAGTATTTATGTATCATTCAGACAGAAGTGAAAATATACAAAAAAAACACATTCAAACCTGTGCCTCACGCCCATCTGATACATATCTTGGTAGCGTTGTCTGAAACCGAGAATGGCAACGCTACACCCACTCCCGCCCCTCCCCCTCCTCCCACCGACCTTTTTTTTTTTTTTTTTTTTTTTTTTCAGCGAACCACCGTACTCCAGAAACACGAGTGGGCAAATACGACAGAAGTGCCTCGAGGGACACGTGCAGCATCTAGCCGACCTTTGGTGAGTGACACCAGTCTGATCGAAGCGGTTGCTGCTGGAATGAATCGACTGCTTTGAGCAGCAACGAATACCATTTCAAAAAGTATCCATCAACTTGACATGTCTAACGCCACAATACTGAGGTCTGCGCACAATACTCGTATTTTTTTTTTTCATATGTCTTGCTGTACATTTGAGGCTAATGTTGTGAATAGCTTTAAAAGCTGCAACCCGCCGTGGTTGCTCAGTGGCTATGGTGTTGGGCTGCTGAGCACGAGGTCGCGGGATCGAATCCCGGCTACGGCGGCCGCATTTCGATGGGGGCGAAATGCGAAAACACCCGTGTACTTAGATTTAGGTGCACGTTAAAGAACCCCAGGTGGTCCAAATTTCCGGAGTCCCCCACTACGGCGTGCCTCATAATCAGAACTGGTTTTGGCACGTAAAACCCCATAATTTAATTTTTTTTAAAAGCTGCAATGTTCACGACACAGAGCCGTCGGGAGCTACAGCTTTTAGCTTTTTTTTTTTTTTTTTTTTTTTTTTTTTTTTTTTTTTTTTAGAGGAAGGCTGCGTTACTGCATAGAAACAAAAACAGAACAAGAATACCTATAAATACGAATGCAGCTCTGCATTGTACAGAAAGTCCCACAATGCTCTGTAATGTCAAGATGGTTGTCATTTCTGCCATCTTGACTCTACTCTGAAGTCAACGTGCCGTTCACTGCGGAGGACAGACTGTCTGAGCAAGGCCCCTCGATATGTCGTGTGCTTGGGCAAGTCCACAACAGTTGGTACACATTGGTGTGTTGTGTCACACCACACGTGTGCCTTATTTCATCCTGAAATAATGATACTTATAATCAACAAAACTGTCTCTGTCGTCGTCGCATGCATAAGAAAAACCAATGCGGTTCCCTGGCGTGGTGAAACGGCGCGGAAGCTAGCCAGCGCAATCTTGCAGCTTGTTTCGTCAGAGACTTCATGAAAATGCACGCTGTTTTTCGGTGGTGGCATGGGGCAAAGGAGACTGTTGCAAGTGACCGATACGTGAAACAAGATAGCCCGAGATGACGACATGCACTTCTGCTCAGCTATAAAGGGCAACTGCCCGGCAGCATTACTTTTTTTTTCAGGAACCTCATTAGCGCTAACTTACCACATTGCGAATATTCCAATTAGCAAACATTCTGCCTTTTATTGGTCTTCTTTATGTTAACGAGAAAATCCTCCATCGCTATACTGCGTAACTGTGGCGGCCACCGCAGCCATTGCCCTGAGCATTATGCACGTGTTTTATGTCACTGAGAAATGTTTAAGGCAGCCCTGCTTATTCCCTTACGCAGTTTAATCTTGTCTCCGTAGATAAACTGCAAGTTTGGTTCAATGTTACGGTAATTTGGTTTTGTCTTTTTTGCAGATGAATAAGAACAGAAAAAGAACTTTGTATTTTGCAATCACTGGCGCCAGTGCTAATTTAGGCGCAGAAGCACAACGTCTGTCTGCCCATGTGGCTGAGCAGGTTCAGTATCTATCGCTGCAGTGAAGAAAGTTGAAAACAATGTTTCAGCTTGTGCTATCTGCAGTTGCGTGGCTCTTCTTCATTGTGTGCATGTGCTCGGTAGTATTTGTTATTTTTGTCTCTATTGACTAAAGGATTGTGGCACCCCTTTCTAATAATCGTAAGTGGGGCATGGGTAAGGGGGGGGGGGGGGGGGGGTGAAAGATAGAAGCTGGTAAGCGGCCACGTTAACCTGGTTTTCTTTTGCCCTTATCTATGCCTACGAAATATTTCAGGAAGGTATATAGTTCTTTTTTCATTTGCTCACTTCGGTTGGAGTCAGCAAAACAGATTACTGTCGTTGTGTTTTGGAGAATAACCGCCAACAGTCGGTTTTGTACAGTTTCATAATGACCTACAATATACAAAAAAAAAAATCACCGACGATTATGATACTGCGTAATGCGAAATTTGAGTGCAGCTCTATAAGTATTTTCAATTCGTGATATACTCGTATTGAGGCAAATAACTTGAGAGAAACATATCGCAGAGTCGGCAATCGTGGTATATCTGATCGGCGGGTCAAGCTTGCCGGCTTTTATACATGACTCGTCGAAGGTTCCACTGTAATGGCTGGTGCCACTTGGCTTCCAGAAAGTGTTGCCCAATTCGCGTCGTGCGTACAATCAGATTACAAAACACTCGCAAGCCACGACAATCGAAACAAGTGCGAACGAAACAAAACCGAGCAACCCAAACACGTGCGAGCGAGATCTGACGCGAGCAGATTATAGGGCACGAAACTAGCGGTCCGACTGAGACTAGATACGAGTACGCATCGAGCTGTCGGGAGGGGGGGTCCGGATGAAACCAGTTTCCCGCGCGCACGTCAGTGAAGGGACCGCTCTCGTTGGTCTCCGCCGTTCGCGGCTCACGTCTTTCTTTCATCTTTCGCTGCTGCGCTCGTTCACTCGGTTACGCCGTCGCCGACATTCGTCGCAGGAACGGGCCATTAAGAGTTTCGCTATAACACATGCGAATCCCAATGTAATGAGTGCTTCATGGAATTAGAGCGTTCTGAGCGAAATTAACATTGGGAGTGTCTCAGTGTTGCTGGAAGATTCTGCAAATCTTCAGAATTGTGGATCGAACAGTATGAATGCCAATCTTGTCGTTCTAACTTAAACCTATTACTTGGAAAAATGAACAAAATAATGCGTTCCCGTTTCAAAAGGCTCTTCTGGTGTGGACCGACAGGAACTTCGCCATTTATTTGGCGTTCGACGCTTTTAGACTGTTGTAGGCTAATGTGCAGAGACAGGCACCAATTGAGCGGCCGTAGTGTACTGTGCAGAAAACTTTACTTGAGACACTCAGATTACAAAAATAATGTTATCAACTACATCATGGATGTGTGCGATGTCGGACGCCTCAAATCCACCTTGATTCTAAATCGGCTGTCGAGACTCTTTCATGCCGAAGTAAAGCTCTACATAATTATCGACTCTGAAGCTGTAGTCCGGATACTGCAGAAAAAAGTTCCATACAATCGAGGAGTTCTGACTCCTCAGGAACAATTGTTGGCAATTACTCACAGAAATCTGCATTTGAGCTACGATGTTTACGATTATGGCACGATGCAGCATCTCTAAAAACGTACCTGTTCATTTGACTGCGCCCTGTCCGTAGCACGCTTTTGCAAGTCTAATATGAATTACCAAGTACCAACTGATCTAATTTCGTCAACTGATAAGTCTGAAGTAACTGTTCAGTTTACATAGGCCACACATTAGCGAATGCATCTCACTCTTGAAATAGGCATCTGTCCGTTCCGTGTTGTACGTCCCCAATGTTGTTCCCGATATCTGCTCACTATGCCCCACGATAAGTCGAAAGGTTCTCCAAGTGGACATATAGTTTATGCCCGGAGGCCTGCTGGCCATTCCAATTACCAAGCCTACAACCAAACATCACGAATATTCATGAACAGTGGCCACCCCTGTCCCATACAAGTACCCTTACAATTCCTTGGCTCCACAGCGGAAGTGTGCATGCGCTTGTTGCCACCTCATCGCTGCCGTTAAATGAGCCAATGACTCCGTGTGCAATTCAGGATGTGCTGCCATAAATTAAGATTGACGGGAGGATTAACGCAAGACGCCTACGACGCGTCCTTAATCAAGTGTTGACGAGACATCCCATGGGTCTCACTGCGCTGTCATCTTCAGTAGACTGCTTTGTGATGACCTCCCTTCCGTTTCGCGTTTCCGGGCGCCGCAGTACACATTTCCAGAAAAAAGAATCAGCTTTAAATGCGGCGCATAGATATATGATGACTGTGGCAATAACAAGCTCGATACACTGGACTGCAGAATAATCACCGTAGATGTATTCTTTTGTTTTAAGCTGACCGCAGAACACGTCTTGCTTTCGCTTGATGGGGGAGACGTACTAAGGAAACGCGCGAATAATTAATTATTCGTCATGGTTACTGGCATTATAAGCGGGTTACGGTTCTATTACATGAAGGATGTTGGTTTGCGACATGTTCAATGTCCACTGAGACAAGTGTTGCCAAACTCAAAGATTTCGATTTGTGTGGTACAGCTTTAACTCCTGCAGTAAAGAACTCATAGTGCTGAACATATATCTCGTTATCTGTTTGGAAACGTTGCAGTCCTGTATCAACAAACGCAAAAGTTTTGCATACTGACCACAACACGGAGACAGAGCGAAAAAGAAGGCAGGGGTGTTAATCAGTCAGGAGTCAGGTTGGCTGCCCTGCGCTGGGGGAAGGGACAAGGAGAATAGAAAGAAGAGAGAGAGAGGGGAGGGAGCTCCCCCCTCTCTCTATGGAGTCACGGGAGTCAAGGGCACTCGCACGGGGGAGGGGGAGGATTGATTCACAAAGCATGTGGTGTGGCTCTCCGTAAATGGTCGGCTTCCTATAAAGTTCAACACGAAGCCGTCTTCCATTGAATATTTAACGTAAAGATTTAAACATGCAAGTATTTCGCTTATTATTTTTCGGCATCATGAACGATAGTTATTCCGCTTCTGCTACTGCAGAGTTCCCGGGATTCTCCTCTCAAATGTTTTTAATAAGCAATTACTTTTTTAAGGCCATACTTATTCGCTCTGTCTGTAATCATAGGCAGCATCATGCTTTGAAATTTATCTCAGTAAACAAACTCAGCGGGCTCACATGCTGGTGTCCCCAAAACTCAATCAGGGTATTCCATCATGCATGCCATATCGGTGGAAAAGACTAAGGGTGAATGAGGCAGCTATAACATAAGCAACACACACAGCCCGTCATAAATATTAGGCGAACTAGACGAACGTTGCTGCCGGGCAATTTTTAACTAAAGGAATCGTTGTTATTCGTGCAAAAGAATGGCTGAATACATGAGCATGTTATAGAAAGTTAACAGGCACAGATCATGTTAAGCCGCAGGCAAGGTTTGTACTTGGAATTTGAATATCTCATCAAAACACCAACAGTATAAATACTGTTCTATTATAGTCTGTCATGTGCACAGAAATAAGGGAGGTTTATGCGCAGTCGTTGTGTGCCATTTCACCGTTTTCCTGGTACAAGAAAAAAGACAGTAAAATGCCCACGTAAAAACGCTGAGACGTGCCCTGGTAGCGATTAACATGTCGTTGAGGGAAAAAATGAATTCGCAGATATAAAAAGATGTTAATTGCCTATGCTACTGTCGCGTTCTTCAGTGTTCAAACAAGTTCACGGGAGAGGAATATTGCGTGAATATCCACTGTTAAGTTCATTCGAGTACTGCTGAGATCTGATATGATCGCCCGTCACCACGGGAATGTAAATCCGCAAGGTGTCATTGAAAATGTTCACAATACGCAAGAGATCCTTTTGAATTTCCTATTCTCACGCATCGGGAACAGGACGTCACTGAGTAAGCCATCCTACGTGTTTCCTTTGTTCTGCCGTGCACTTGTTTATATATGATGAATACTGAGGCTAGAAAGTATATTTTCATTATTTTAAGGAAGTTAGCCTCCATTCAATTGTACTCATTGACGCTACTTACATTAAATTACCGTGTGGTCGGCAGAAAAAAAGTGGCCCAACAGAGTATATAAGAAAATGAATCTTTCTCTTTTTCGCGAGTCATTGCCATTCATTCTCTAGAAAAATCGCTTGTCGTGCGTTTTAGGCTGACACGACTACAGCGTTTATTTTGTTACTCTGCAAGTGAACTTTACATTTTGAGTATGGTGCGCAAAAAAACCATATCGCGTTGCAACGTGCCCTGCCGGCGTAAGGATCTGAAAGCTCGGCACATCCATTATACATTGCGCGGGCAAGTTTCTGGCACACTCTGCTCTCGCATTCTTTGTTTTCTTTCTGATTTGTTTCAGAGCTAGTACACGTGGCACGTGAGATTATTCTTCCATTATATGCCTTCCGCGAGTTGCCTGTCACATTTCGTGCTCTTTGAGTCATCCGAACGAAAAAGCGCCATCAGGAATTCTACATGCCCTTACTTTTCTGAGACCAACTTGAATGATGAATGGCAGTGTACCTGCATACGCCATTCGTCTTAAGCTGCCAGAACATGCACGTGTCGCATTACAAGATATCAAGAAAGTGTCCCGTTTCCGTGCCGTGAAAAAAATGAAGATAATATGGAATAAAGTAGGAAGTACTTTGAGATGCAAGAATACAAAATTAAAACGTAAGGAAAAAAAAACCAGAACCGACGTGTGCAAGAAGAGTGCATAACTATAGTGCCAAAATTATAGTTTGAACTTTAGTTGACCATGACCTCTGAGGAGTGATTTGACTCATGAGACTGATGCAAACGCGCGTGCGTCATCTTTAGCCTCGACAATTGCACATGTAATCGTGGGAGCGCCAAATGCGGTTCCTTTGACGATGAAATTGTGCTAGCATAATGTATGCTGTGAATGTTTTTACGGGTAGCATGGACGACGAACCAGCCATCTTATGCAAATCTCGCTAAGAGATTATGTACGCTTGTAAGGGAATTATGCAGTGAGAAATAAATATGCACGCACATTAGCACTGTTCTCACTTGACTAAGTTCCCCAAAACAGGTAAAGACTACTATCCCTCGCTTGGACACAGCAAACACAAACACTTTCTAGGAGTGGAGACAAAAAATGAGGGCAACTATATTCGGGTGGCAGAGTGCAATTTTACTAATTAGATGTACAAATTAATCATTCAAGTGCTTAAAGTATGGGGTTATTTTTGATAAACTTTCTCAGTGCTTACACTAAAGATATCAAGTGATGAGACGCGGCGGTTGCTGCCAGGGTGGCATGGCCAAATAAGGCAATTCAAATTTTGTGGTACGTTTGTGTTGCGTTTCCTTCACGAATTAGGATTTCCGCAAGGGGAACAATGTGTCTGCTCAGAGCACACGTCCTATGAATAAGGCTTGCTAATGACTGCTGCGGAAATACCTGACACACTAAAACTCGATGTTAACGTTTGTAAACAATTCCCATTGGCATTTGAAGGGGAAAGTTTACGACAGAATCTATCTCAGCATGACTGTTGATGGTAATGCAATTAGCATTAAAGCAATGTAGTGACAGATCGTATTGCTAAAGTCGCGTTTACTTAAATTGCGTAATGGCCAGTCTCATGGCATCCGCCCACTTTGGTATGTAACTCACTTGTCAACATCATCCACGAACATGACGGCATGACGATGACTCTATGACGACGACACAGTGAGGACAATAGAGTGACGAAGAGGAAATGACTTCAACGGAACGAGAAAGACAGTATGATGACGACGCATGATGACAATGAGATGAGGATTCTGAAATGATGACAATGGTAAAACAACAACAGCGTGATCGTGTCGTGGCGACACCGTCAATAATAATGAAGAATATAATGAAGCAGCAATGACATCGATAGAACAAAGTCGCCCATAGGATGACAATGGGATGTGGTTACTGAAGTGATCACGACGGTAAAGGACAGCGTGACGGCGACTGTGTGAAGAAGATGACGTGACGACGACGACGTGACAAGTGCCGGATGACGACGTTAGAATCAGGACGATGCAAGGACCGATTGAAGGACCACGACGACATCACGACGACGGTATGACAATGAATGCAGGACGACGACTGTATGATGATGATGCAATGACGGCTATGGCATGACAACGGTGTGATGACAAACGGACAACGACGACTGTCTGACGATGGCGTGGCGACGACTGTATCACGAAGACTGTATGACGAGAACGGCGTGATGAAAGTCGGAAGGCAAAGCTGGAGTGCCGACAGCGTGACGAATGCACGACAACTGCATGATAAGGATGGTGCAATGGCGACAGCATGACGAGAATCGGATGGCAAAGTTGGAATAAAAATGATAATACAAATAACCACGATAGCATCGAGATCGCGAGAACATACATAATGGCCAAAGATGTTTGACAACTTGGCCCATTTTGTAGGCGTAGAAGGCATGAAGACATCGTAACGTCAGTCAGATGACGAAGCTAACATGACGACGATGAAATGACCACGACGGCATCACGACCGCTGGTAGACAACTTGAGCCACTGCGTTGGCCTAAGAGGATGGACGGATGAACGGACGGACACAGATAGATAGATAGATAGATAGATAGATAGATAGATAGATAGATAGATAGATTAAACACGCCTGATGTAGGTAAAGAATGCCAAACGCATGAAGCCAACCGCGAGAACTTGCAGCTAAAATTATGGCGTTTCACGTGCCAAAAGCACGATATGATTATGAGGCACGCCGTAGTGGGGGACTCCGGAATAATTTTGTCTACCTGATGTTCTTTAACGTGTACCCAATGCACGGTACACGGGAGTCTCTTAATTTCGCCCCCATTAAAATGCGGTCGCTGCGGCCGGGATTCGATCCCGCTCCTTCGGGCTTAGCAGAGCAACGTCAAAACCACTACGCCACCACGGCAGGTGCACTGACGGCTGGATGTAGAGTCGTTCAAACAAAGGTATGCAATCGCGCATGCTGCCCTGAAAACTTAAAAGCGATACACGTGCCCAGAGGACGGGAGCCCTACATTCCCCCTAATAATTCAGCGCACCGAAAGCATTAAACCATTTAATACGTCTTCAGGACATACACTATGACAAAAAAAGAAAGCAATGAAATACCGAGGGAACCCTACCCATGAGTAATTTTGGCCCCCATAATTTGTTATACATTTACCACTGCGCTTGCCACAATTGCACAGCTTATCCTAGTCTGCCGTGGTACGTGGTTTGAAGAACAAATAAATTGATCTTGAAACAACGTGAGCAAATACCACCCGCACTGAGTGCCGATCGAGGCAGTCGTTTGTTATAGCGACGCAGTAAACACACACACACACACACACACACACACACACACACACACACACACACACACACACACACACACACACACACACACACACACACACACACACACACACACACACACACACACACACACACACACACACACACACACACACACACACACACACACACACACACACACACACACACACACACACACACACACACACACACACACACACACACACACACACACACACACACACACACACACACACACACACACACACACACACACACACACACACACACACACACACACACACACACACACACACACACACACACACACACACACACACACACACACACACACACACACACACACACACACACACACACACACACACACACACACACACACACACACACACACACACACACACACACACACACACACACACACACACACACACACACACACACACACACACACACACACACACACACACACACACACACACACACACACACACACACACACACACACACACACACACACACACACACACACACACACACACACACACACACACACACACACACACACACACACACACACACACACACACACACACACCACACACACACACACACACACACACACACACACACACACACACACACACACACACACACACACACACACACACACACACACCAGAGACCAGTATTGATGGCTTTGCTTGCGTCAGAGCAGAAAGTGCAGGACGCAACGCATGCTCGCACAAGCGAGAAAATATTCTCGTCTTGTGATGGCTTTATTATCGAGGGCAAGCTAGAGGTGTTAGACATGAAAATGCTTTAAAGTCTCGTTCTCTCGGCTTTTCCCCAAGGTACCGCACAAGCTATTTAGAATGTACACAGGGAACCTTAGAAGTTAATGCACTTTCTTATCGCCAACAGCATCAAAAGGGCGAGTAATCAGCCAATCGGAACGTGCACGCAAACCATGATCGTAAGAATAGAGCCACAACAAAACATCGCCATCGCGAGCGTACCCGACAGAGATTACGCGATCAAGCTAATCGGAATCAAATCTCTACAACTTGGAGAGAAAGAATACGCAGTCACCGCATACGCAGCAACGCCTGACAACTCGGGCAAAGGTGTCATCCACGGCATAACCCCTGGAACCTCCGTAAGGACTCTGATGGAAGGACTTTACGCGCCAGGACATGCAGTCCTGTATGCGAGAATGCTAGGTACTACCCACTCGGCTCTCATCACTTTCGAAGGGGAAGAAGTGCCTTTCGTCGTGTATTACATGGACGGAGAAAAACGCTGTTACTTGTACCGCTCCGCGAAACAAGTATGTCAACTGTGTCGCACGGTGGGACACCGCGCAGACGTGTGCCCTCAACCAGACGTGAACCTGTGTGCAAAGTTTGGTACGGCCAACCCTGCGCAAGATCACGAGTGCACTCCAAAGTGTGCCCTATGCCAGGGCGAACACCTCACGGCTGCAAGGGATTGTCCCGAAAAATACCGGAATCAATCCAAGAAAACTGCAGACCAAAGGGAATCGCGGCCCACCATTCGCCAGCCACAGAACTCCTCTCGGGCGGGAACACGATCGAAATCCCGGTCAAGATCCCGACAGAGGTCGACGTCCCGTGCCAGGCATATAGCAGCGCAAGGGCAGCAGAAATCGACAAACTCGCAGGTGAGCTGGTCACAACATTGTTTTCCGTCTCTCACTGCTCGTGATCCCAACTCTGCAGACAAAAACATAACAATCCCTACTTTCATAGACGAACTCCGTAAACAACTCAAAGAGGACAGAGAGACACACGCAAGGGAGTTAAAAGAGACTAGGGAAATTTACATTAGAGAAATAGAAAAAATCAAAGAAAGACACACTAAAGAAATGAAAGAGGCCAAAGATGAGATAAAAGCCGCAAAGGAAGAAATAGCCAAACTAAGAGCTTCGCTAGCGGAAAGTGAGGCGGTAGCAACCACCTGCAAGGAGCATCTCGCTACTCTGTCATCGGAATCAAACTCCCTCCCCAATACCACTTCGTCGTCCGTCGAAATGTTTCACCAGATGGAAACTTCCCTGTCGCAAAAGCTACAACAACAGCTGCAGCTGCAGGAACAGCGTCAGATGCAGCAGCTTCAACTTTTCCTCCACGAAAAACTTCAGGAACAGCTTCTCGCCTTCCGCGAGCAGCTAGCGGACAATCTTCCTGTTAAAGGAAAGAAAAGAAAGAAGCCGAAAGCAAACTCAAGCGTCGAGGATCTGGATAGGTCCATGGAGAACGCACCATTACCCCACGATGGCGAGTAAGCGCAATAATCACGCACAAGAACTCCATGCATGGCAGTGGAATTGCAGAAACTTCTCAAGAAAAAAAGCCACACTACAACAATACATAAAAGCCGCAACAACTCCACCGCAGGTTATCGCATTGCAGGAAACAGGTACGAGGCCCACCATGCCCGGATATGAAACGTACATGGCGAAGACAGATACAAGGGTAGCAGTGCTTGTCTCCCGCAGGCTGACGGCAATAGACCGCACACTGGATGGTAGTGAGATTGACCACGTATTTATAGAAATACTGCCGGTAGACAGGAAGGCACGCAGCGTCTTCGTCCTAAACATATATAGCCCACCAAAAAAATGTGGTGAAAATTTTGATTACCTAATCAGATCGGCACTCAAGGAGGCGAAAAACAACACGCTGCTTGTGCTAGGTGACTTCAACGCGATGCATCCGACTTGGGGTTACAACCTCACTTCAAAGAAAGGAAACACCATCCACTCGCTCATTCAAAAACACGCACTCACACTCCTCACAGACCCAGACTTTCCAACTAGAGTGGGAAATAGTGTATCAAGGGACACATGTCCGGACCTTACCATGATCAAGAACCACGAAAAGGCTACATGGAGAAATATGGAAGAAACGCTGGGTAGTGACCACCACATCCTGGAGGTTACCATTTCGCTCAAGCATACACGCGAACGCATCAGTCAGATCTTATTGACGGATTGGGCCGCATTTCGTAAAGCGAGAGTTCAACAAAATAGAGAAAAGGAGGATATCACATTGCTGCAACAATGGACGAGTGAGCTCAAGGAGTCGATCAGGCAACACTCAAAGCAGGTGCAACTCACCACGGAAAATCCGGTGGTAGACCCACATCTCGTGCATATGTGGGACGCTCGTAGAGGCCTTTTGAAAAGATGGCGCAAACAAAAGCATAATAGAAAACTAAAATTGCGCATAGCTGCTCTTACACAACAGGCGGAAGAATACGCTACTGTCTTGGTGCGCCAAAACTGGCAACAAATGTGCGCCAGCCTGAGCGGAAGGCTCAGCTCGTCTAAAACGTGGGCAATCCTAAAACACCTACTGGACCCAACCAAAAGCAAGCAACAAACCTCGCACACAATCAGACGCATACTTCGCAACCAACCGGGGTCGGATGAAGATATTCTCCGAGAGCTAGAGGCAAAATACATCGGCGATCACACACGGAACCAAACATCTATACCAAAATATAGTGGGAAGCCAAATGAAGACCTAGATCGCCCATTTGAAATCACGGAAGTCTGGACAGCGTTTCACTTCCTAACTCGAAACACAACACCCGGACAAGATGGGCTCACAAACAAAATGCTGAGAAACCTGGACGACAACTCAATAGAAGCCCTAACGACTTTCTTTAATACCCATTGGGAAGCGGGAACACTACCAAATGAATGGAAACACGCGCACATAGTACTCATACCGAAACCGGGCAAGCCTCCAGGTCTCACCAACATGCGACCCATATCCCTGACGTCGTGCCTGGGGAAACTTTTCGAAAACGCTGTGCTCAATCGCCTGAAGCCTCACGTGGATGACACGGGTTTCTTTCCTGACACGATGTACGGCTTCAGGTCACATTTGTCAACTCAAGACATACTACTCCAATTGAAGGAAGAAGTACTGGACCATGTCACCACACATGTAAAATGCATACTCGCACTGGACCTTAAAGGCGCATTTGATAACGTAGCTCATGAGGCCATCCTAAAAAACTTATCGCAACTCAATTGCGGCGAACGAATCTATAACTACATTCGAGCACTCTTAACGGACCGCACGGCAACGGTAGGCGTGGATACCCTCAGAACAAAAGAGAAAAAGGTTCCAAATAGAGGCACTCCTCAGGGATCAGTCTTATCGCCTTTTCTCTTCAACGTCGCCATGAAAAACCTCCCAGAGCATCTAGAGAAGATTCCGCACCTTCGTCACGCAATATATGCGGATGACATTACCATTTGGACAACTCGAGGCTCGGATGGAGAACAGCAGGACGCCCTGCAAGCGGCGGCAGACGCTGTCACCGAATACGCCAAAGAGTGCAACCTGGAATGCTCCCCAGAAAAATCCGAGCTCCTCGTTCTCAAAAAGAAATCAAGAAGAAAAAGCACAGAGAGAGAGGCCATAGAAATACACCTAAACCAAAAACCTATACCCAGAGTCCAAACACTCCGCATATTAGGTGTCTCCATGCAAAATAGTGGTCGCAATAACCACACTGTAAACGCACTGAAACAAACTGCCTACAGCGTAGCTCGCATGATTAATAGAGTTGCCAGTCGCAGACATGGCATGAAGGAAGAAGACTTATTACGCTTGACTCAGGCCCTTATCGTCAGTAGAGTCACGTACGCGACACCTTATTTGAACTTAACATCAACAGAAAAAGCCCAAATAAATGTGTTACTGCGGAAAGCGTACAAACAAGCCCTCGGCCTTCCTCCAGGCACCGGAACAACGAAACTTCTATCCCTGGGCATCCACAACACATTAGAAGAACTAATTGAAGCACACCAACATGCGCAAATCACGCGCCTCAACCTCACTAGAACAGGCAGAGCAACACTTCGAAGGTTGCAATACCCCGTGGCGACAACCAACAATCAAGAAGTACTCCGCAAGACCCTACACGAGCAAATAATGGTGGCGCCTGTTCCGCGTAACATGCACCCGAAATATCACTTGGGCAGGAGAAAAGCACGAGCGATAACAATGGAAAGGAGATACGGCACTCTCTCCACTGCTCGCTGGACAGATGCGGCCATGTCCCCGAATGGAGAGGGCATGGTAATCAGCGTGGCTGGACACAGACAGCAAGAACTGGTATCCGCCTCCGTTCGTACGCAGAACGTCGCCGCAGCCGAAGAGGCCGCTATTGCCCTCGCCATCTCGGCATCGAGACAAAACGAAGAACTATATATTCTTACAGACTGTCAATCAGCATGTCGAGCCTACGCGAACGGCCATCTACATAAAATCGCATGCGATATTCTACATCGCCTCAACGAAATACCCCGCACCACGATAATTTGGACACCGGGACATGAAGGCGTCAGCGGAAACCATCGTGCACACACGATAGCCCGAGGTCACTGCAACCGGGCACTGCAAGAGACGCCAGAAGACCCAAGTCCAGACACACTACAAACTTACTACGATATACTGCAGCACTACCGCCTTTCGAGAAAAACGATTCCGCCACCGCACCCATCCCTCACTACTCACTAGAGCTGAAGCCACGACCTGGAGGCAACTCCAGACCAACACCTATCCTCACCTCACGCTCCTTCACGCGATGTACCCCACCCTTTATCAGCCCCTTTGTCCTTTCTGTACAGAGCGAGCTACCCTCTACCACACCACATGGGCATGCCAAAATATCCCCAATAACTCCCCAAATCGAAACGCAACGCACGAGCAGTGGGAGATGGTGCTGACCAGCTCGGCACTGGAGGATCAGCGAAAGCTTATCGCCAGAGCCGAAAGTGCTGCCACCGCCGCTGGGGCCCTGGACTGAAGGCTCCACCCACCACGGAGATCGACGCTTCTCCGTGCGTCATCAAAATAAAGTTTTGTCTCTCTCTCTCTATCTATTTCTTGCTCGGTCGCAATAAAGAACGTTCGAGGAAAACATGTGTAAAATGGAAAAATTGACGCCGTTGAAATAAGGATCTGCACAAACATACATAGCGTACACAAATGCAAAAAAAAAAAAAAGTATACGCAAGGATAGCCGTCCCTGTAGCTCAATTGGTAAAGCATCGCAGGTGTAATGCGGAGGTGTTAGGTTCGGTTCTCATGGCGACATGTTGTCTTCTCGTCCACATTTATTTTAGTCTTCCTTATCATTTCCACATACAAATTAAAAAGAACAGTTCATTTCTACATTATTTTCCTTGGCCTCATTGTCTGTTCGCTACATATGGTTGTGGCTAACAAAAATAGGGTCCCTCAGCCCCTCTCCTTCTCGTTAACGGATCGTTACACAAATTCGGGTGGCGATTTCAGATTACCGCCTGCTGAGAGACCGCACTAAGTCGTCCTTCTGTCATTATGACGGGTCGCCCCCTTTTCCAGCGAGAATACACATGCAAACTACTGTGCATTTTCATTCATAATTCAGGTTACGAAATTATATAGAATTTCCTCTCCTAAAGTTTTAACAAAATGTCCAGTTAAACTCACTTCATATCTGCAATAAATCAGCATGTATAACAGTCGCTATAGCCCTCTGCATCTCTACAATGGCTTTTTTAGGTTGTTCTTCACTCAACTACCCTGACATTGGTTAGTTCGATCACGGCATCTCGAAGGTACAGCCAGGGCTGGTCTTTATTCGCGGCCTGTTCAACGTGCGGCAAGGCAGAGACGATTGAGCACTTGATCTGCTTGTGTTGCGCCTACTCCAAGGTGAGGGCTTCTCTCTCCACATCGCTTCGACACTTGGGCTTTCCAGCGGTCTTGGCGTTGTCTCTTCTGTTCCCCGCTTGGCACCCCAGCGCCGTCTTCGAGTGCCTTCTTAGGCTCCTCGAGGACAAGTGGCTAGTTTCTAACTTGTAAGACGTGGATCCCGTGATCGCCACCACCTTCTCTCCCTTCTTTTTTCTTTATGTCCCCCTCCCTTTCCCAAACGTCCTAAGCCGAGCTCCATAAAGGGCTGCAAGAAATAGCGCCTCTTCATCTCCGTAATCAATCTCTCTTTGGTGGTGCTGTAAATGTCTTTACTTAACGTTCAAATATTTGCCTCCCAGCCTAGGTTGGTCTCCTTATCGTCCATCAGGAAATACAGGCCAGAGTCCACGATATAGCAGAGGAGGGAATTAAAATTGTTTATCATGAATCCATGCCCGGAGGCTAGCCATGTCAGTAGGGGAAATGAGCCCTCGAGGAAAATGCACTATTCGGATGTCTTTTCTTGCACTGCACATTCAAAGCTCATGTGGCGCTTTGGCAGCTTATTTTGTACTGTTATCTTGCCGCGGTGGCTCAATCACTCTGGCACTTCACTGCTGCACATAAGGTCATGGATTTGATGCCTAGTCGAGGTGGCCACATTTTGATGGGGCGGAATGCAAAAAACACTCGTGCATCGTGCTTCGGGTGCACGTTTAAGAACGTAAGGTGGTCCAAATCAAGCCGCAGCCCTGCGCTGCTGAATTTCTCATAACCCGCTGTGCTGTTTCAAAACGCTAAACCCCGTAGTTTTCTTTTTACCTTTTTTTAACAGCGTAGCTGTTTAAGCCGGCCGTAAGTCCGTGACGCGTTAACTGAAAATGTGGGCCGATCCTAGCGGTAGAGCAGAAAGGGTCCAAGCGCAATTACCCATACCCCTGTGGACTCGCAAAGCTGAGCCTGGATAAGTGTAGATAAGCATGTTTGGGGCTACTTAAGCTAAGTCAGTCATCAATTGCCAATCGATAGCCAATCAATAGCTAATCAATAACCGATCAATAACCAATAAATTCGGCAAAATGCTGGGGATGACTTGGTAGTGCTTAGCCTAGCCCGAAAGCCAGGACTAGCTATGTGCCCATCAGCTCCGGTGTCTCTTTAGTATTGCGCCTCCAGTGCAAGCTACGGTATTTTTTTTTCTCCACTGTTGCACTTTGTGCGAAGGAGTCTTTGCTCTTGTTTCTCAAAGTCTTGAGCCACCAACGTTTTACAATGTTCGGCGTGAGGGCGACCTCAATTTGAAGGTGCTGCAGGATCACTTTCTCCATTGGTAAAATATTTTAATGTTGCACATTCAAGTTCACTCAATGTATTCATGAATATTTTGCTACTTTCGGTTCTTTTTTTACCGTCCTGCTATCGTGAATGTGCTCTCTGAATATTTATTACGGGTCTTTACACCAAGACCCCCTGCCACGACTCGCATTTGAGCTATGGAAATGTTACAGTATATACTTGCATGTGCAATAATTTTATGGTCACATTCATAAACGCTCTAGATTCTTGAATGCGGGTTTGTGCACCATACTGCTGCGTGAAAATGAAAGTCGAATACAACACTTGTGCCCCCGACCAAGGAGAGCACGTCTGTGCGTGTCAGGAAGGTTATAAAAAGAAATTCTTGAGTGGCAGCCGTAGCAGATTCTAACCAGCAGAGGTGAAGCCAGCGCTTACCCCTACGTCACCCTTGAAATCATTCTGAACTACAAGGAGAACAGTGGCAGTTCAACTGCTCTTCGTCTGATAATATAAATTTTTGACTAATTGGAAAACATTAGCATGTTGTTTCGGGCTAAAATGTTGGCATACGCTGAGTAGTGACACCCTGATCACCCATACAAGTGGCCAAGACCTTCAAGCTTCAACTTAAAACCAGCGACATAGACAGGCACATCGAGCGGCATCTGTACGGCAAAAACTGTCCTTGTTAAAGTCATTGGAAGTGAGAAGAAAACGCTTCCCTGTTCTCCTCCAAATGCCAACGTTAATCCATTCCCCTGGTAATATGGAGAAGGCTGGCTTGACCTCCGGGACATCAACTCCACTCCATAAGTTGTCTTTTTTTAGCGAAGGCTTGTATTGCCTTACAAGTGTCGGCGGTGTTGGGGGTGGTGTCACGCTAAAAAATTCGGCTGCTCCCCGAGTAGAGAAGATGCGGGGAAAGCGAGCCAGCGCCGGATCTTGTGACGCGTGCAACCAATCAGGGTCGTTTGGTGCGTCGCGGGGTGGGAAAGCGAAGCAAAGGGGGTCGGCGTGCACTCCACCGGGCTTCCTTTGCCTCAGATTAGTTTCGCCGACAGGATGGGAAGGCCGCGCGTAGTGCGTTCTGCCGAAGAGCTGGCTGCGTTTGAGCAATGGCGCCGCGAACTCGCTCGCGACAGGGCTCATCCTCGACGTGCGATTCTAGCGTGAGGGTTTCCGAAGCCCAAGCGAAACGTCAGCGAAGAGCCGCTGGCCCTGAGTTAAGGTCAAACGAAACGTAACGCCTGCGACACCGTCGTCTTACCCTCCAGGAGCCCTACAATGGTGGTGCACGCCTCGGCAACGCTAGCGCCAACTTCCCCGGTGCAACGGCCAGGTTTCAACGCGATTTTCTCAACCGGAACTTCGGAGCAAGCTGCAGTGTGTGACCGGTTGTGGTTCGAGCACAACGTGGTACTCATCAGTGCAATTCGCTCCGAGGTACACCAAAGAAACACACGACAAGCTTCGCTTACCCCATCTTTTCGACAGGGGAAGGGCTTCTGATTTTTTTACCTTTTTGGTGCGTGTGTGGAGCCCTATCAAACTACAAGAATCGCAGTCATCCTGAATATGGGGCCTAGTTTAACGGTGCTCATGCCTAGACGCGCACAAGTTAGTCGAACCTCACTAAATAAACGTGTTTTACCATCTGGCCTCCACGCTCTACAGCAACAATTCCCGTGGCGCCATCTATAATGGTGTGTGATCGGACATCGGGTCCCTCATAAGCTATAGAGAAATCTGTCAGGCTTGCGCCTTCGTTTACTGTGGCGCTTGAAGATGCTACAATCCTTCTTACGTATTGGTAATCCCCAGTATTCTTTATCCACCAGACACATTGTAAAAAAATATTACTATAACATACGCGTGTCTCAGCTGAAAAGCAACCGAAAGCTTATTGTGGCACTAGAAACGAAAAAAAAGCACTAAAAGACAACTCCGAGACGAGAAACTCCTCTCGCAGTTGTTTAAGTATGCGTAAGCATTGTGCCACTTGCTCATCTCCACGCAGCCCGGTGTCATTATCAATGTTATGAAACTTGATCCGACCAGTATAAACAACAGTGCCGAGGCGACACGAACAGCTGCTGATGGCGACACAAGGTGACTTGATGACGGAAGTAAACTACTGCAGGCGTCAGCGCCAGGTGCGCTGATGATATTCCGATCATTATAAGCCGTATTGGCTTATTAGCGCCTTATCCATCCACGTCGAACCATTATGAACCATGATCAATGGTACTCCGGCGGCGGCTGCGCACGGCGCGGCCGCGCGGACCCTATCTTGAAAACGATCTGCGATGGGGACAGAGTGCGGCGAGCGCTGATACTTTGTGTGCACTGTGTTCTCACCGCTTAGTTCGTGTTGAAGCAAAGCGCGCGGGTTAATTTTCATCTTGAAAGCGATCTGCGATGAGGACTCCGCTTAGTTCCTGTTGGAGCAAGACGCAGCCCGGAGGTCAATTCGCTCGCTGCTGCGGGCCATATCTTGAAAGCGATCGTCTTAAGGGATGGACGGACGGGGTTCCTTGTTGGGTAGGCATAGAAATGCTTACACATTTTAAACGGAAATAATTGCAATCTACATAAAATCAGTGCACCAGTGAAAGAAAATTAGCATCAGCCTATATTTACGTCCACTGCAGGTTGAAGGCCTCTCCCTGCGATCTCCAATTACCCCTGTCTTGTGCTAGCTGATTCCAACTTGCGCTTGCAAATTTCCTAACTTCATCATCCCTCGTAGTTTTCTGTCGTCATCGACTGCGCTTCCCTTCGATTGGTATCCTTTATATAACTCTAATGATCCACCGGTTATCCATCCTTCACATCCCGTGACCTGCCTGGCTACATTTTTTTTTCTCTTAATGTGGATTAGCATATCGGCTATCGCCGTTTGCTCTCTGATCCACACCACTACCTTCCAGTCTAATTTCGTTAGGCCTAACAGATTTTGTTCTATGGCTCCTTGTGCGGCCCTTAACTTGTTCTCGAGCGTCTTTGTTAACCTCCAAGCATGTGCCCCATATGTTAGCACCGGTAGAATGCAATGATTGTACATTTTTTTCCTTTCAACGAGAGAAAGGATTTGGAAATGCTTGCCGTATGCACTCCAACCCAATTTTATTCCTGTGTAAGTTTCCTTCTCATGATCAGGGTCCCCTGTGAGTAATTCACCTAGATAAACCTGCTCCTTTACAGACTCTAGAGGCTGACTGGCGATTCTGAATTCTTGTTCCCTTGCCAGACTATTGAACATTATCTTTGCCTTCTCCGTATACATCTTCAGCCCCACTCTTACACTTTCTCGGTTGATGTCCTCAATCATTGGTTGTAATTCGTCCCCATTGTTGCTAAATAGGACAATGTTATCTGCAAACTGGAGGTTTTCTGAGATATTCGCCGTTGATCCTCACCTCTAAGCCTTCCAAGTCTAAGAGCTTGAATACTTCTAAGCATGCAGTGAATAGCATTGGAGAGATTGTGCCTTCTTGCCTGACCCTTACCCGATGTGGTTACTCAGTGGCTTAGGTGTTGAGCTGCTGAGCACGAGGTCGCGGAATCGAATCCCGGCCACGGCGGCCGCATTTCGATGGAGGCTAAATGCAAAAACACCTGTGTACTTAGATTTAGGTGCATGTTAAAGAACCCCAGGTGGTCCAAATTTTCGGAGTCCCCCACTACGGCGTGCCTCTCAAACAGATCGTGGTTTTGGCACGTAAAACCGCATAATTTAATTTTTACTTTGCTTGACTCCTTTCTTGATAGGTAGTTTTCTACTTTTCTGCTGGAGAGCCAAGGTAGCTGTGAAATCTTTGTAGATATTTGCCAAGATATTCCCGTATGCTTCCTGTACTCCTTGATTATGCAATGCCTGTATGACTGCTGGTATCCCTACAGAATCAAATGCCTTTTCATAATCTATGAAAGCCACGTTGAGAGGTTGATTGTACTCCGCAGATTTCTCGATTACCTGATTGATGACATGAATATGATCCATCGTAGAATATTCCTTCCTGAAGCCAGCCTGTTCCCTTGGTTGGCTGAAGACAAGTGTGGCCCTAATTCTATTGGAAATTATCTTGATGAATATTTTATACAACACTAAAAGCAACTTAAGGGGTCTATAATTCTTCAATTCTTTAATGTCTCCCTTCTTGTGGATGAGGATAATGTTGGCGTTCTTCCAGCTTTCCGGTACACTTGAAGTCGTGAGGCATTGCGTATAAAGGGCGAAAAGCTTTTCAAGCATGATATCTCCTCCATCTTTGATTAAATCTACTGTTATTCCATCTTCTCCAGCAGCTTTTCCCCGGGTCATGTTTTTCAAGGCCCTTCTAACTTCATCTCTAGTTATAGGAGGAGCCTCTGTATCCTGTTCATCACTACTTCGAATGAAAGTAGCATGGCTGCTCTAGGAATTGTACAGGTCGGTATATAATTCTTCCGCTGCTTTTACTATGTCCTCGAAATTTCTGATGATATTACGCTCCTCATCTTTCAGTGCATACATCTTGCCTTGTCCTATGCCAAGTTTTCTTCTCACTGATTCCATGCTGCGCTCACATTTTACGGCTTCTTCAAGCTATTTCATGTTGTTTTTTCGAATATGCCTCACTTTCTTCTTGTTGATCAGTTTTGACAGTTTAGCGAATTCTATCTGATATCTCGAGTTTGACACTTTCATGCTTTGTCGTTTCTTTATTAGGTCCTTTGTTACTTGGGAGAGATTACCTACTGGTTGCCTTGGTGTCTTACCTCCCACTTCAATTGCGGCTTCTGAGATCATCCTAGTTAAGGTTTCATTCACTACTTCTAACTTCAATGTTGTCGTAATCCTCCTGTTCTAAAGATGCATATTTGTTAGCGAGCACCGGCCTGAATTGGTCTGCTTTTAACCTTACTGCGTCTAGTTTGGTCTGTTTCTTCTTGACTAATTTTACTCTTTCTCTCTTCAAATTTCGAGAAATCCTAGACCTTACAAACCTATATAGTCATGGCACTTTACCCTAGCTAACATTTCTACATCCTGCATTATGCTGGGATCGGCAGAGAGTATGAAATCTATTTCATTCTTTGCTTCTTCATTAGGCATTTTCCAGGGCCAGTTCCTGTTGTTCTGCTTCCTGAAGCAGGTATTTATTATTAGGAGCCCATTCTTTCCGCGAATTCTACGAGCATCTCTCCTCTAGCGTTCCAAGAATCGATGCGGTACTTGCTTATTGCTTGCTCACCAGCCTGCTTTTCCCCCACGTTTGCCTTGAAGTCGCCCATGATTACAGTATACTGAGTTTGCACCTTTCTCATCGCTAATTCAACATCTTCATAACACAGTTCTATTTCTTCATCATCGGGATTGGAGGTGGGGGCGTAGGCTTGTACTACCTTCATTCTATACCTCCCATTCAGCTTTATTTATTACGACAACTGCTACCCTCTCATTAAGGCTGTATAATTCATCAAGGTTATCCGCTATGTCTTTATAGACTAGAAATCCTACCTCGAATTTTCTCTTATGTGGAAGACCTCTGTAGCAGAGGACATGGCCGTTAGTCAGCACTGTATAAGTATCACCAGTTTTACTAACCTCACTAAGGCCAATAATATCCCAGGCAATGCCTGATGATTCCTCAAATAGTCCTGGTAAGTTAGCCTCACTCGAGAGGGTGTGCGTGTTGAACGTTGCCAGGTTCAGTTTCCAGTGGCGGCTTGTCCGGACCCAGATATTCTTAGCACCCTCTGCCGTGTCGCAGGTGTGACCGCCGCCTTGGTCAGGTGCTCCGCAGCCGCTCGGCACTGAGGGCCAGGGGTAATTGTAGGAGTCATAATGGAGGTAGTGGTCAAATACTGCACCAGGGAGGCCAATTTTTGTTCTAGTGAGGGAGTGACTTTGTTGAAACTAAGTGGGCCTTCCTAATTTGGTTGCACCTGGACTGGTATAGCCCCACCTGCTCTCGGCAATATTTTTTCAATGGATAGATAGTCTCAAAGTTGTATATGTTCGCCAAGAAATGCTTCGCAATTAATATCTAGGCAAAATACTCCATGCAGTATGAGAAAAGGCCACAGATTTTATCGCAAAAATTTTAAATGGTTGACTTGCACATCAGCTGAGATGCTTCGCAAAGAAGAACCCTTTGATGTTTCACGGAGCAGCCTCATTCAATTGCATTTCTCTTTTTTCGAAACCGAAGGTCGTCTGCCAAGCGAACCACTCCGTCCCATTGAACCAGACCACAAGAAATCAGTATTGTCCATGAATTCTGCAAATGGTTCCGGCTACTACATGGGACGCTGTTCGCTTTAGGTAGAAACAGTGAAACTAAAAAAAACACAAACAGATGATTTAGCCATTCCCGCGGCACAGTAATCTCAGACGAAGCTCACTCAGAGCGAAACACAGGTGCCACTATCAGTTGCAGTGCACCTGCGGCCGAGCCCCGATAAAACGAAATGCTCGCGTTTCCGAGAGTGCCTCCCAGTTCGGCTCGCGTTGGCTGCCTGTTTTCGTCTTGCTACTACTGAGCTATCTTGATTGCTTCTCTTTTTTTTTTCACTCTCTTGGAATGGGAGGTGCGAGGAAGCATCTGATGCACACTTCGCCCACACGCCCGCTTTGTGTTTTCAGCCCTCGCGTTCCTATAATGGAAATCAGAGCCCCAACCAACGGCGTAGATGCTCACCCCGGAACCGGAACGCCTGTTTCTCGACCTGTGGTCTGGCCTGTGATATTCAGACCGTGGAATCGCTAAGATAAAGAATTGAACGCGTGCGTGGGCCGACAGAATCGCCGCCACAGTATGCGGGGTTCCTCTGCCTTGGCACGTGTCGGGGTCGGTGAATATCGTATGGCCTAAGAAAATAACGAGACGCGCAAGTAGTAAGGAGAAAAGGCGAGCATGAGGGACGTACGGTTATTCTCGGCAGCGGTTGTTTGCATTGGGCTTGCCTGGTATATTTCTATTGCAAAAACTCTTGATGCTGAATAAAAGAAGAAAGCATAAAAAAACTTGGCTGGCGGTAACAATCATTACAGTGCATTATATTTGCTTCCGGAATCCACTGGCCGAAGCTGAGAATTTCTACATCCAACACACCAATACCTGCGCCAAATTTCTGTTATGCTATGGGTTTTCAGCTTATGGCATGTACGTGCCCACCATGTCGGTACTTCGCCTCTTCACAGTGTTTCCGCCTTTAATAATCCTCCGTGCGGACGCTGGCTATTGATTACGGCTCACCTTTAACTAAACTGCGGTTCATTGAGCTGAATAAAGCCGCGGCCATTAACAACTGCCACTGCCTGAAACAAGGAGCTCACTTCACGAGCTTTAGCATGGAGGTTTTAAATGTCACACGCGATCCTTGGATTCCATGTCTTCAAAGATCGCCTAGTGCGTGTACCTTAGTAGTGTGCTAACGCATAAGCAATTATGAAGAGCGAACAGCTAGCCCCTTTCATAGCACGCTTGAATATTCTTTCCCTTTGCTTTTCATCAGCTTTCATGTCTTTAGGGCCATAATAAAATTTCTCCACAACACAGGACTCAACTCAAGACAGCTTCTGTATTAACGACCAGCATTCATCGGGATACTACTCTTTTCACCATCTTCATACATCCCGCTTTACGTCTCCATCCACAGCGAAGAATAGCAAGTTAGCGTTCACAAACTCCAGGCCGACTTCTCTCTATTTCCACAAATAAAATCCTCTGTCTCTTTATCCTTCTCTAACTGCGCATCCACCATACTAGCTTCCCCTCCACGTAGACGAGGTAAGACGTTTTTAGTCCATCCATCAACGCCATGATGTTGGATCGAATGCTTGTTGCTAACAACGCACGACTCATTCTCGGTGCCTGTGATCCGGCCTTTCAAAGCTTGATGATGGCTCTCTCGGTGTACTAAGGCCTCGCGCCAGTCAAATGGTAGATGCGTCATCTATTCCATCACTGCACTGACGTAACCGACACCGACATGGTATTTCTCCCTGCCCACTTTCCTCTGCTCCACCCCACAGCTCTATCCACCCTTACTTGCGCACACTCTCACAGAGGGGCTAGAACGTCTCCGACAGCACTGCTCACGGCGCCTGTAAGAAGCACTCAGGCGAAATTTGTCATAATTTCAACACCTTAGTTTCCCGGACTTTCTTCAGTCACTCGAACAACGGTGGGCAATTCTCGGAAGTTGCCATTGCAGCATATGCAACGACCATGTTGCCTGGCGAGATACGTAACGAAGTCTGCCTAGTCCATTCCTTCCTTTGATTCTTAATTTTTTGCTACGCGATTATTTATGTGTTCAGATTCATTCATTTGTTATTGAAATGAAAATATAAAATATATTTATTTATCTTATAATGTTGGTGGGTACTTCTTTTCACGTAATAGTAATAATACAGATATTTCCACGGTGCCAGGGACGACATAGACACGTTGATGAGTTTTCTCTTTAAAATGCGTAATAATATAGGAAGCTACGTCACGAGCTCAGAAAATCTAGAGCAGAGTTTCCCAAAGGGAGTAAGCGAGGTACGCATATATATATCCCAGGCACAATGGAGCACGCAGACAAAATTCGAGGACAAGTTGCATCACACAGTCTATTAAAAACCGACACATCGCGTACGCTGAGTCCCGAGAAGTTACATGACCCCGTGGGCCGTGCACCGAGTGAACATGTGCACAGGTGAAGACAATGTACAGATGGTATAATGCACGCATAAAAACACAGCATTCAAAAGTCACACAAGACCCACAGAGAGGAGTATGACACACATATTTGAAAACACGCACATATGATTCAAATTGATTTATTGCTTGTTCTCGCTGTTTCTCATTTCTGGAATAATACTTGCCCTAATTAAGGTGGCATTGTGTTCTACACCTATTATTATCCCTGTTTGCACCACTTACATGAACTTGATCGCTCTGAACGATATATATATATATATATATATATATATATATATATATATATATATATATATATACAGGGTGTTTCAGCGGACACTTTCAAAATTTATTTAAGGTTGCCTGTGGCAAATAGCCTAATGCTACTTAATGAGCTGGTCTACTCGAATAGACGGACATTACTTGCACAAAAAATGAAATGAATAATCGGCTAATTAACAATAATTCACTAATTAAGTTTTAACTACTTACCTAATGGCCCATATTGCAATTTACAAATTATAGCCATGGAATTTGCAAGGCGGATCCACATAGAATTAATTCTCAGGGTGACACCAGTTTCGAGATATGAATTCCTGAACTTTACGGAGAAATACATTGGCGTTCCAGTTAATTTTGTGCTTCAATGCATAAAGCGACGTCTTGTTAAGAACCTAACTGGAACGCCAATGCATTTCTCCGCAAAGTTTGGGAATTAATATCTCGGAACCGGCGTCATCATGAGAATTCGTTCCAAGTGGATCCGCCTTGCGAACTCCACGGCTACAATTTGTAAATTGTAATATGGGCCATCAGGTAATTAGTTAAAAATCTAATTAGGGAAGTTATGTTAATTATTCGATTATGAATTTCAATTTCTTGCGCAAGTAATGTCCTCCTCTTCGAGTCGACCAACTCATGAACCTGAATTGTGCTATCTGCCACAGGCAACCCTTAAGAATTTTTGAAAGTGTTCGCTGAAACACCATGTGTGTGCGTGTGTGTGTGTGTGTGTGTGTGTGTGTGTGTGTGTGTGTGTGTGTGTGTGTGTGTGTGTGTGTGTGTGTGTGTGTGTGTGTGTGTGTGTGTGTGTGTGTGTGTGTGTGTGTGTGTGTGTGTGTGTGTGTGTGTGTGTGTGTGTGTGTGTGTCTTGCTCTATAATATTGTATTTCGCTGCTTACGCTTTTTAAACGTTCTAATAATCAAGTGAACCGGCAGAGTCGTCGACCGTATGTAATAATTAAGCTGCCTTCTTGTAATTCAACAGTGACATTGCCCTGCTGAGCGCAAGTTCGCAGGTACGATTAGCAATCGCCCTGACCACATTCAGATATAGGTGGCATGCAAAATGTAAAAACGTTCGTGTATACCAGGCTTTGGCGACACGTAACAGAATGGTCAAAATTACTCCGGAGCCCTTCGCTACCGCGTTCCTCATAATTATGCAGTTTCGGCACGTTAAAACCAGCAATTACTTCTTTAAAGTTTACCATAAAGCTATTTAATAAGCGTTCTGATTCTGGTTAACGCTACAAAGCCATGTAAGCAACTAGAGACGCGGATGTGGAGTCTTCCGGATAAATGTTGCTACCCGCAGGGTGTTGCCTACGTTTCGACGCTACCAGAGACACTGAGAGAGAGGCAAGAAAGGCAGGGAGGTTAAAAAGATGCACATCAGACGTGCTACCTTGCACTGACGAAGGTAATAAAAAGGCTAAAGCAAAGAGAGATAATGAAGAGGAATACCACTAACGGCCAATGTGCAAGGATTTTCGCCTCTGAAAACGGTTTTGAACCCAAACGTATTATTGCTGTGCAGAGGGGCTCGTGCAAGATGCCCGTAACGCGAATCGCACAGAATGATGTCGCTCTGGTCAGGAATAGAACCTGCGACGTCGTGCTCCGCGCCAGAACGCCATAGCCACTGCGAATTGCAACGCGGTGGAGGTTTGTGTGATCATTACTGGCGAACAGCTACAACGCAACAGCGAACGAAAACGTTAAAGCTGTAAAGTCGGAACAGAGAAAGCTGTACATTGTACTTGAGTCATATTAGTGTACTGAACCGAAGTTGATCGTGAATAGCGATCGAAGGGAAGGAATAAAGAAAACTGCATGCAGGTTCAGATTGAGAGTGACCGGTTTGCTACCCTGCGCTAGGAGATGACGTTTTCACCTCTGCATTTTATTGTTGTTTTTGAGGCGTGGCATTAAAGGTATCATATGCCGCTTATACATAAAAATTGATCGAATTTTCCTCTCAATTAATCAAACCGTCATGCTAGCCTTTGCGGTTCATATTGCGGAGCTGCGATCAAGGAAACAGCCAACGGATGTTCGTGTGTTTTTGCAGCGCAAGGTACAACGACCACCAGAGCAGCTGTAAAATACGGGCAATAACAAATGAGTAGCTAAAGATAAGGGTAAAGGAGGAGAGAACAGGGAGTTGCTACCATCCTGAGGCATGTGCAAAAGATATCGCGAAACACAGTACAGAGGACGTTGTACAGCTGTATAGGCGCAGTTATCCCTAACGCTGCAGCTGACAAGAGCAAGCGCTTCGGACAGAACATACGTTGTGGTTTCTACCAAGCGGGACCGTGTTCGAGGGATAAGCTGCGCAACACCTCATCACTCCCAGGTGATTCGTAATGTAACTCGTGATGTATACGCCATGCATGTGTGTAGCTCGTCGCTTGGCTAAGCGCGCATTTATGAGCTGTGATCTTTTCCATTGTTTCGCAACTATAAAAGGTAAACAAAGCAAAGCTGCTTTCTCTGTCAACGAAAATAACAATTGTAGTCGTTTTAGCCTGGCTGCTACAGATGTACAGCCTGCCACATTTTAGCTATATCGCGGGAGAACACAATCATATGGCCGTACGTCGTCCTGAAGGGAACATTGCATTAGGCGACTCTTGCACAGGAGAGTTCTTAGTGCACTTGAGAGTACTTCTGCCGGTCTCGCTGATTATCGCCGATTAAAGGCGCTAAAATGACGCGTGATGGAGGCTCGCGCTATATAGCTAAAAATGCGGGAGGCTGTACGTTGTTTTGGTGAAAAGCGAAAGCCTAATGAAGGTTCTCATAAAGCCTTCAACTAAATCTAACGGCTCTATATATCAAATTCAAGACCATGCTTAGTAGACGCCCAATTAAAATTAGCGCCATTATTTAGTCAGATAAATGAAAGTTGTTTTATGAGTCTGTTACCTTTCAACCGTTATTTCATACTCAGTGAAAATGGCTGTGGAAGTCGTTTGTTAACATTTATACGCTTCCGGTGTTTTCGAAACGTTCACGAAATCTGTGTACCTGCTGTTCATTGTTTTCTTATTTTTCGTTCTTTTTTGTCGCCCTTGCTGTTGTGCCTTAGAGCCGCTTCTTATATTGTCCTAAGAAAATATGTTATTTTGTTGGGTGTTATTTACAACGGGTCTGACTTGGCCATGCTCTTTCTTTTTTGCTTTTTGTGGCAGGTTTCTATAGTTGCTTCGTTCACTACAAGTCTCCTATTGACGCCATAATGGGCACACCTCGGAACTCAAAAAACACCAGCAGCCGCTCTTTCGTAGAAAGTAGAGTCGCCAGTAGTTTACAGCGACACGTTAGAAGCGTACCGCGAATGCACTGTGCGAATTCTCGACTGCTTCCAGAACGCGTTCGCTCTAACCGGAGTTGGTGCGGATGCCAGCACCAGCGAACTATCGGAAGCCAAATTCATTGACGTAGGCTGTGGAGAGGGAAGTTTCACCTTAAAATACCTACTTCCACGCTGCTCGTCTAAGTGTCAGAAACTCGTGGGAGTCGACAAGTCGTCGGCGATGCTGGAACATGCGAGGCTGCGACACGGCCACGATATGATTGAGTACCTGCACCTCGACATCGTCAGCAGTGACGTGGACGAATTTGTGAAACAACATGGTCATTTCACGCGTGTCTTCTCATTCCACTTGCTGCACTGGGTCAAGGACAGGGCTCAGGCGTTGAAGAACATAGAGAAGCTGATAGCACCGGAAGGGGAGTGCTTTATCGTCTTCGAGCATTGCATTCCCATTTTCGAAGTGTTCATGGCCCTCGCCTGAATCACCGAGGTGGAGAAAATACGCGGAGGTAAGAAATAGTTGAACATATAGCAATGGTCACGCTAGCGAACAAGAAACAAAGCGCTGAAATTATAAAGTGAAATAAGTATTAGAACCTGGATATACGTTCCGTGGAGAACCGCCAAAGTCTTCCTAAGACAAACCTACGTTTGCTGTTTTTTTGACACAGTACACGCATAGTGTTCAGCACCATCAATTTTTGTCTCTTAAAGCAGCAAATATTAACAGCGAAGCTGTTTAAGCCAGCCGTAATTTGTGGTGTGTAGCCGTAGTAGCCATGGCAACCCGGAGGAAGGGGAGGAGGTGACCGCATGCATACGCACGCGGTCTCCTCCTCGCCAGCTTTCTGCCTTCCTAAACCCTACCTCTCTTCGCGGCGCGCTGAGCCAGGAGAAAAAAAAAGGTGAAAACTAGCACTAGGCCACGCAAAGCTCAAGACACAGCGAAGCTGGCCGATTGACATCGAGCGGCTAGCCTCCAACGCGTTCGGCGTCGGCAAGCAGCAGCGTTCTTGGCACTGTGCCAACCTTGGTTAGCCTGCCTGCGTTTGTGGCATGCCAGGAACGCTGTCCCTCGTAGGCGCCGACGCGTTCAGCGCTAGTCACGCGAAATGCCGCCAACGCGTTCGGCGTCGGCAAGCGACAGCATTCTTGGCACTGTACCAAACTTCGTTAGCCTGCCTGCGTTTGTGGCATGCCAGGAGCGCTGCCGCTAGTAGGCGCCCACGCGTCCAGCGCTAGTCCCGCGAAATGTCGCGAAGGGGAACGTACCTCCGAAAATGATCGCTGGAGAATACCTTCCTACATGCGTAATTAAGTTATACCAAGTTAAGACCTAGCAGCAGCCAAGTTCATACCTAGCAGTAGCAGCCAGTAGGCTTCGCTGTGCCTAAGGTTTGCGCTACCGAGTGCAAACTTGCCTGACTTCTTTATTTGTTTATGTTTTGCAAAAGTTCGTTTATAGCAGTGATTCGTCATGAAATATTTAAAAATTGTCTGTGTACGCGGCGTGAATACAAGATGTCGCTGAGAAAAAAAATGTTTTCTATTTTGTTGTTTTAAAGAATACCATAAAACGTTTGTTGAAACAGCAACTACAGCAATTTTATTCAGTTCTAGTGCTGTTTCATTGAAACAGCTGTATGAGATTAGTATGTGTATTGTTGACAAGACTTTCTAAAATGTGCAACTGATCAAGGCCGCAATAGACAGACAAACGTCAGATATTATAACGTTTCCTTCAACTATAGATTCTGCGCTACTGTTATCATCCACAGTTGACGACCGGTTGATCCCCGCTGATAACGCGGGCGGAGTACCACTCTGACCATTGACGAAGCGAGAAATGGCAAAGCATTGGCATAGAATCGTTACGTTATCCCAGCAGAGGATGCGAAATTTATCGTAACCAGTACAGTGTGGCTTTTTACGGTGTTTCACGGCAAATAAAACGCCTTTAATCAATCGCTCAACTCTATTCCACCAGCATCGCTACAAAGCCCACGTGTTATGACATTGTCAATCTTCATTTCGCGATCACACTGGTCGTCCGCACAGTTAACGATCTCACAGTCAGGTTACAGCAAGAACCGTGACGCAAAAGCAGTGACAGGAAACGAACGCGAAGGCTTCAGGGATTGAACTTCAGTGAATCGAGTGAATCAACAGATGTGCGCAAATGGAAAACAACGAAGGCCGACTCTGCCTGATGAAAAAATTAGGACGGTTTCTTTGCGTTTAAGTGTTCAATGCGGCCAAATGTTGACTGTAACTCAGATGCTATGTTCTACGCCATCATCCACGCGTACAGTAGAGCCGCGTGCACTGGAGCATGAGTGGGCCGTTTGTATAAGGAAGGGTTGAAGCTCCACAGTGGGCTTCGGCAATGCGTCTTACGTACTTTTTCCCGCCACTTCGCTTAACAACTGGAAACAAAAACTGCATTACAATTCTCTATAGCACTTCGTACAATGGTTCATGAATGTACTAAATTTTCGCTTAGCTGAAGGCGTAAATACAGAAAGGCTGATCTAACAGGACAGTGACCTTCCATGAAACTGCTTCCATACGATGTAAACAAGCATCTGAGCATAAAATTGAGGACTGATAACACTAAACGATTCCATATATCAGTGAATATGAAGTTTATCAAAGCAGTGCAGGTTTGTAGCTTGATGAAAGTAGTATGAAAGACAGTTGGTATTATTGGAAATAATTTGCCGTTGTACATGCTGTGTGTTTCTTTTTCTACTTTTTTGTTACCTTTACATTGATTTCTGCTTGAATTATCAAGCCAGTTCTTTTCGTTGGCCTTTTGTCGCTAACTTGTGTCCACGACGTTATTATACTTTCTCAGCACGTATGGACCCTTGCTGCTTATATTACTTACCGCTTACCGCTTCTGTGTATGTTGTTTGCCGCTTCTGTGTAATAAAACTTTCAGTTGATAGGTAGCGCCGCCCTGTTTCTACCTATCTTATCTTTGTCTTGTTTCTAGCTGCATTTTCAAGCATGAAAGTACGACAGCAGAACCTCGGTATAGGGAAGCTATTCGAACCGGAAAAAGCAACATTTCAGTATCTTCGCTATTTTACCTTTGTGTAAGTCCAACGAGAATTTTCTATGCGCAGTAGGCTGATTGTCACTTAAATTAGCGCAAATTTCCTCTTCACTGAAATTCAGGTTCGCTGGCGGCTATCATTGCACGTTGGATGCTGCCGTCGTTTGCTTATTAGGAAAGCATAGAGGAAGGCAAATATAGCATATCAAATTAAAGCATATACGAAAGCACCCTGATACTAGTGCAAGGCCGCCGTGGCCGCATGATTTATCGCATATACAGAAGTGGTCGGCTGAAGCAGTAGTGAGTGTGATAACTCACTGCATCGTTGACAGGAAATCATATTTTTGTCCCCTTTGTGTAATCGTATTTTTTATCGATAGCACAACTATTCACGTCGCTGCGGATATTGTAACGACATTTATATTTTATTTTATATATCTGTTTGTTTGCTTGCTTTTTCGCTATATGCGTATTCACTATGTCAGTTTAAGGATACATGGATGCCCATGGGTGTGTAGTCGGGACCGACGCTTCTCTTCACGGTATACCCAAATTAACTATATACGGATTCTCTATAACGAGCTTCTACTGTATATGTTTCTCTCTTTTAGAGAGAAACAAAGACACGCTAAACCATTTTCTGGTGTCCAGTGTGTTATTATACATCCTTATCCAAAGAAACATGTAAGATAGAGCCACGACCAGAGACGCAAAATTCCCGGAAATCTTGAGCAATCGAAAAAAAAACTAGTTTTCTCACGTTTTTTTTTTTTTGAAATTTTGGAAAAAATGGAAAAGAACCAATTTTCTTGAGCATACGGTAAATAGTTTATTGCCAAATCTCACAAGCCATAATTCTTATTAGGTAAATAACAGAAGTGAAATGTTTTCTGCCTTTTCACAAACGAATGCAGGGTTTAACAAGCCAGAAGCATCACCGCGAACGCGTTCAGTTCTCTGTGAACGGGTGCGGCTTCTTGGAATTGTTATGGCAGTTAGAACAAAGAACACTGAAATGTCTCTTCTGTGGCTATTTCATCGTGGCTTCGAATATGGAAACATGGATGAAGATGTTTCCCCGACCGTGAAGGTCTCCCCGACCATGAAGTGCATCCACACGTCGGAAATTGTCCGTACCATTGCAGAATCTGGTTCCACACGGTTTCATATGCGGACTTCCGCCACAGGTTGCACAAGTGCACGAGGGAAAGTCAAAATTGAACAATAACGGGCACCAAAACATGAGAAACCGCACCCGAATGATGAAGTCACGCTGACGCTGGAGCTGGCATTATTTGATATCGATGGCGAGTGGTCAGCCGTCGTTTGGTGTTTCGGTATCATGTGCGACATTTCGGTTTCGCGTTCTGCGTTTCGCTTTGACGTTCAACGCTGGGTGTTGCCTAAGTTTTATTTCTGTACGTTTTTTCCCGCGGAAATTATGGCCAATTTTTCCAACTGCGCCGAAAAAAACGGAAGAAAACCAATTTGTTTCCGGAATTTTCCCGTTTTTTCCCGCACTTCGCATCTCTAGACACAACACAGTTACATAGTTTAAATATTTGAATTATGGGCTTTAACGTCCTTAAACTGCTAATTGACCGATGAATTAAAATACAATTCTGAGGTATTACGTTCCAAACCATGATATGATTATCAGGAACGCCGTAGGGGAGGTTTCCAATACAATTTGGACCTCCTATGGTTCTTCAACGTGCACTCAATGTGTGCGTGCTCTGCTCGCGATTTGTTTTTAAATTGCGCTCCCATCTGAGCTGCTGAGCACCAGGTTGCGGGATCGAATCCCGGCCATGGCGGCCGCATTTCGATGGGGGCGAAACGCGAAAACACCCGTGTGCTTAGATTTAGGTGCACGTTAAAAAACCCCAGGTGGTCCAAATTTCCGGAGTCTCCCACTACGGCGTGCCTCATAATCAGATCGTGGTTTTGGCACGTAAAACCCCATAATTTAATTTTTTTTTATTTGAGCTCGGGCCCCGCGTCCCAGGAATCGCACCTGTGACTTCCTGCTCAGTAACGGAACTCTAGAGCCACTGAACCACAGCAGCGGGTAGATAGATAGTTTCGCGCACGCTTATACGATCTCTTTTGGAACACCAAAAACGTACCAATTAAACCAGTCCTCTTACAACCTTTGCCGATGTCTCAGAAGCTGCTGTTTTTCCGATGCCGCTTCTAATCGCCGCGTGAGCGCTTTAACAATAAAACACAAAGCAGGAAAAGTTAACGCTAATAGCACGGTTATTGTAAAACCTGCGAGAAATTGCGAGTGTACGTACAGGAGATTGCTGGAATTGTTCGAAAGTTGTGAATACAAAAGCCGATGCGGACGTTTCGTATACGTCTCTGCAAGTGAACTATATTCATTTGTAGTATATTGATTGATTTAATATATTTTAATTGGAGAGATGGTCCTTGGCCTACTGGGGAAAAGGAAATGAGAGAGGGAAAGACACTGTAGTATACAAGAATACACTAACAGTATTTGAAACGTACAGCAAGAAAACTTGGTGTCATCGCTTCCCTGCCTACGTTGTCAGAAGTTTCTTAGTACAGTGTTCTAGATAACAGTTGGAACAACAGATGCTATCAGGCAGCTGCGTAGTACTTTGTTGTTATTCTTAGTAATATACTGATATTATTAATTTATTTGTAATTCCCACTGCCGCTTCTATCAGGCTAATTACGTTTTGTGTACAGGTATACATATAGACACTACGCAAGGAAGGAATAAAAATGGAAGCGCTGTCTTCCTATCTATTTTGTAAATAATAAGCCAGGTGTGATTAAACTTTCTCAGATATTTACGCAATGTCAAATTCAGAGAAATTGGATAATCATGAAGTTCAGAATTTAATGCTTGCAAGGCTGTCAGTGTAAATTGCACTTCTGCAATCTTCTGTGCAACGAAACATATACTATTGTGTAAAGAGCTCTGAAACGTTCTGTAATGTGTCGGTAATAACCTACTCGCGATTTTCTTGTTCTCGTAAAAGTGTTAAGTCGACATTTTTTCTAAGTTACGTCGAACTGCAGAGAACAGGCGCTTGAACCAAGAGAATGTTGTACTCAGGCGAGGATCCAGGGGGGATGTCCGGATGTCCTGACCGCCCCCCCCCCCCCCCCCTCAGATTTCTGCCCCGCCCCCTCGCTGACAGGGGATCGCCCTGTCGCAAAAAAAAAAATATGGCCACCCGCATTCTTCAAAAGCATTTTTCGCGAGTACCAGTGGTATCAGCCATGTAGAAGTAAAGCTAGCTCGCTCACAAGCTTAGTTGTATTCCGTAGGGGTGAGGTGTCGCGAAGTTGCCGTAGTTATTTTTTCTCATAAGCACCTTGGACCTCCTGGCGCCTGCCGTGCCTTACTCGTCCCGTCGGTGGCGTCGAATGAACGAGGGGACGTCCCTTTTGCCAAGCACGCCGAGGTCCGCTCGAGCGCCTTCGCGCCTGATTAACTTAGTTTACCCTTGGGGTGTCAACGGTTGCCTCATTGGCTGTCATCGGTTCCGCGACCAACCTGCTTAATGAAAAAGATCTCTCGCTGAAGTGTTCATATATAAGTAATATCAACTAACAGCTAAACTAAGAACTACGCATAGGTAACTTTTTTTAACTGTAGCACTCATTGTGATCACAGTTACACGTTGACAATATCCAGTACGAGCACAGTACCGTTCGTACGCTACAAGTTTTTCATTGTAACTTCGCAGTTTTATTGTCGTACATTAAGCATAGGAGGCTCAAACCAGCCGGATCCGTTTATCTGAGTGGGCGTTCTCGCGGAGCGGGGCGAAGCCTCGAGCCGCGGCTGCGAAGTGGGGAGCGTGACGTCAGCGGCCAACGCCAGCGCGCGGGCCTAGGATGGCGTCGCGTGGTTAGAGAAACGGGAGCAGATATGCGCGCCTTGTGTAAAAGGATGACGTCGCGTGGGAAACAAAACATGAAGATGCTGGCTCGCGCTCTCGGCTAACACGCCACATCGTTCTTCCTGTAGGTGGCATTGTGAGTCTTCATACGCGGTGATTCGCATATCGTAAACACCCAGCTTTGTGGTTGCTGCGTTGGAGCGGGGCGTTACGCCCGTATTCAAGAACGTTCCTCTAATCAACACACCACCACGACTCAAGAGAGAAGATGGCACTGCCATCCCTCCACAGAAGTGGTCACTGAGCTTCATGATCATTCACGGGAATTCATGAGAATTGTCGTGTCTTTATTCTCGATTATTCTGCGCAGTACGACAATTGAAATTTGGAGTCTGATATCTCGGAGCACGGACACGCTAGAATAATTCTTCCGACTGATACTGTGTAGAAACTCGACTGTCTCTAAGTTTTCAGTACAAACATACCCACTTACTGCAGTCAACAAAAAATAATTGTTCAATTTTAGTTAATTGGGCTGCTCACAGCGATAATTATCATCTCACTTTGTGCCCCCCTGGCCACATAACTTATTAGTAACAGGTGGTCTTCGCGTGCCTTCCAATACCTAACTTTAAGAAAACCATAAAGCTTAGTTTTAAACACCCTGTATTATCAGGCGCAGCCGCCAAGCACATGGCTGTATTGGGTATAACGTCCTTTTCCTATAAGCTCGGAGAAACCGATACCTGGCTTCACTACAGGTCTTCTTCCTCTTTCTGCTGTTTTACGTGCCAAAACCAGTTCTGATTATGAGGCACGCCGTAGTGGAAGGCTCCGGATTAATTTTGGCCACCTGGGGTTCTTTAACCTGCACTACAACGCAAGAACACGGGCGTTTTTGCATTTCGCCTCCATCGAAATGCGGCCGCCGTGGCCGGGATTTGATCCCGCGATCTCGTGCTCAACGCCTAAGATGACTGAGCCACCACGGAGGGCTACAGGTGTTGCTTTAGCCGTATAAAACGCGGGTTTATCGTGAGGAAAAACGGTAAATTTCGGTAAATAAGAAAGGCTACTATCGTCATCATCATCATCATAATCATTGACAGAAGCTGACCCCCCCCCCCCCCCTCATAAGAAACCTGGATCCGCCCCTGGTTGTACTTACTGGCAGTGGCAGTCTTAAAAGTCTTGTTAGAGCATGCATTCCAAATGTTAGTCCCAATTCGGACCTCGTGACTGAGTTCTTCAAGTTGAATTCTGTACAATAGTTTAGAGAGGAACAGCAAAGGTTATTCCAGCCAAACTCGTTCATCAGCATCCTGTTCTGTATTTTTTATCGAGACTGCATCACTAGCACTAGCAATGGTAAGGAACAGTTGTTAAATTATTCGCTGCGCATGCGTGTGAATTATTTGCGCGGCATTTCGTGGTAACGCTTAACCAAATTTACGTGGCCACTATCTCGCCTTTTCTTCAACAGGTTCTACTTGAAAACGTGCCTCCCTTAGCTGGCAGCACCGACGTGCGCCTCATGAGGACTCACCTGTTGAGCATCGTGAATGAGACGAGACTCACGCCGCTGACTTGCGAAGTGCTGCGATCACCTGTTGTCAGTATGCCGAACCTCAAGGAAGCAACGGGTATGCTCGAGCCAAAGTCTATTGTCTTTAGCATAAGAAGTAAATATAACATACCACTGATGATATACCATTATTTCCGTATATGATCTTCCAGATCGCGCTGTTTCCTACAATCCAATATATCCTTTGTTAGAGGACGAAGAAAAGGAAGACCTCATTCGATCCACGGCTGACATCCTCGCCGGAAGAGCCGAAGGAATTGCGGAAGGCAAAGTCAGCGGTGACCGATTTACGTACGTTATCCACGCTTACAAGCCTGCACAATAAAAGCTAGAAAACTGCGTGGTGCCGAGAAGTGACCACAGTAGAAAAAGTCAAATGCAAAATATCTTATCGTTTCCCTTTCACTGTGGCGTGTTAGTGGAAACACTAATTGAATAACTAAAACATGGCAAAAAAAGCTACAAGACTGCGCAAGACGGTGGAAGGAAAAAAGCATCGCTAAAGAAGCCAAATATGTGGTTCCTTCTCGGAGCTGCATATCAGTTCTTCATCGTTTTCCTTGCCAGCGTACTGCATATATACGTCGGCTGAACAAGCCAACGAAATGAAGCTTGCGATCTGAAATGGCAAATAAGACAGAAAGAAAAAAAAAACCCGGTCTCGACATATGTTACGCCACTTATATATCTCGGAACCACCACTTTGCCGTTCTCGCTCTAACACGTACCTGCACAAGCGCATACGTATGCATGCGTGAACGAGAAAGTACGTTGTTCTTTGCGTTTGAACCAATCCACTCACTCTTTATTTAAAATTCAAATGGATCGACTTCCTTGTATGTACAATATTTCTAAAAAAGAAAACTCCTTGAGATAGCCTTTGCACGCGCAATGTTTCCGTTAATACGCAGCGTTTTGTGGGAGGCATCGTAAAGAGCCTTGTCATGAAGAAAAAGCTGAGAACATTTTGTCAGAATATAAAAGTAGCAAGTCGTTGCTGGCTTGAAAACCTTCGAAAATGTGGCGGATGGCGGGAGAAGGGGGCAGTAGAGTGTGGGGGCGAAACACCTGCTATTCTCTACTGCGCACCCCGGAAGCATAAACACAAGCTGTGAGAAGATGGTTTCGCGGTTTTGGGGGATACTCGCGCAAAATTCTTTGCTACGTACCATTACAGCGAATACCAAAAGTTTGAACCCATGAACGTGGGAATGCTGCCTTCTTGTTATCTCTTCTCATCGCGCAGAGCAGATGGAGTTGGCCACGCTCTAACGCGTCGCCCTGCCTTTAGAATGCAGCTTTGGAAAGGACGACTATCCATCTTCCGTGCTTTAGCCTAAAAGCTTTTAGGACCTTGCATGGTTGCGGCAATATATCCGAACTCATGCATGTTCCGTGCGTATATCCAGTCTGGCTGCTTCGTCATTATTCTTCTCACAGAGTGGAACTTTCCGGTGAGACCGAACTACGACCAGTCACTAGCGCAATCTTTTGCCAGCTTCATCGTAGTCCTTCGAGTTTCTCAACATGTAAAGAAGAAATATGTATACCAATAAGTTTTCTTCTTCTTTCTGTGGTTTTACGTGGTAAAATCAGTTATGATTATGAGGCATGCCGCAGTGGAGGGCTCCGGATTAATTTCGACCACCTGGGGTTCTTTAACGTGCACTACAACGCAAGCACACGGGCGTTTTTGCACTTCGTCTCCATCGAAATGCGGCCGCCGCGGCCGGGATTCAATCCCGCCATCTCGAGCTCAGCAGCGCAACGTCTTAGCTGACGGAGCCACAGCGGCGCGTGACTTACCAAAAAGTGCTATATAAGAAGGCACTATACCAAAACATTGTTCAAGCTGAGCATAGATCACATTGATGATGAGGCTTTGTTTCACCAGGGTTGTCTGCTAATAGATGTGCACATGGCGGAGTTCACGCTCACTTCACGAGTAACAACTGTTAAAAGTTTACTGAAAACAATCTAGGTTCGATATGACGTAGGAATTCCCATTCCTTCAATGATACGTTTTTTGTTTCATCCGCTGTTCATTGCCGGCCGATCCTGGTGAAAATGAAGGTGGAGTGCTGCTCAGACTGCTGAAGAAGCATGAAAAGGTACAGCAATCGAATAGAATTGTTACATAGCTTGACCCAGGCTACGGGATTGCTGTATTTGGCACACGGCACCACCTAGTGATGTAATTTAATTGTACTTCAACGAGAGCAATTGTGTTTTATGAACTTCTCAGGAACATCCGTTTCGTGTATTTACGTTGTATGTATGTTAACATTACCTGTTGTTACTACGTTCTTTTCTCTATTCTTTGTTTGACACGTTTGCATCGTTTGGCGCATATGTCTCAGTTAAGAGCCGCCACCATGTACAGGCACCATCGCATTAAACGCAATAACATTGAACAGCATTAACTACAAAAACGACAATGGCGAACAACAACGACAGCGTGTGTTGAGGCCACAACAACAAGAACTGCAGGTTCAGCAATTATTGCGCTCTGAATCGTAAGATCCTATACGGCACAGAAACGAGAATTTATGGGTGTGCGGTTCTTTTTTTTTTACAGTGTAAGCTGTTATGGGCTCATTCTAATAGCCGTTTCGGTTCGCGATGGTGTCCGCCGCCACCGCCACCGGTGTCCGGCGTAAGTAACCGCTATCGCAGGAAAAATGCGAAAAGAAGTACCTGGTTCCCGCCGGGATCGAACCCGAGCCCACTGCACAGGATTCAGATACTCCACCACTAAGCCACGCAAGTGCTTGCCATCAGGCATCGGAAAATGCCCAATTAACGCGCCCTAGCGTGGAATCAACGCGATCCCGAGCCTTCGCCAGTATGGTGGCGCCACCTAGTTAAGGCGCCTGCAAATGCAGCGTGCCTGAAATGTAAGTTGTACATAGCAATAGCATGCTGCATGCAACTCTACCATGCAGGTTAACTCAAACAGGCCAGGTGACTATTCCAATACACAATCTTCATCATTATCATCAACAACAACAACGTGCCGTGCCACGGGTCAAGGAATGTGAGGTTTGCACCACGTATTCTGGATACCTCTTCGATACACGTTATGGCATCTCCTCGGAAGGCACGAATCGCTGCTGAAGAAGGGAATCATAGAGCTGCGTGCGCGGCTACAACCAGGCGTCATCGGGCTGAACGGACTGCTGTGCAGAGAGAATTACAAGCCTCAGCTCGCCTTCGACGCCGGGCGGACAGTTCAGATCGTTCTCGTCAAAACGGGGCGAAGAGATTTGCCGCGAAGACCTTGTTGTGCGTGGTGCCGAAATTGGAGCCACTCTTCAGCCGCTCCACCAGCTTAACTGTGCTCTGCGTGCTGCGTGCGCCGCGCAGGCCTCTGACTTCTTTTGTGTTCAAATCTATATGGTGGACGAAAATTTCACGCCAAACAAATTTATCACAGTTCTTACTGTAGTAGAATACAGTAACTTGTCTGATGGAATAGCAAACTAGTTAGTTTCAAACAATAACGTGTTCGTCCGGGTTGAAACATAGGAGCTCTACCTAACCGGGGTAGTCGTCCCACCATCGTAGCTAATTGGAAGGCTGACAGAGAACCGCACGAGAGTGAATCAGGGGACAGCCGAAGCACAGGAAACTTGATAAAATGAAAAAGAGAGAGAGAGAGAGACAGAAGTCATAGGGGAAAGGCAGGGAGGTTAACCAGGCTGAGCCCGGTAGGCTACCCTGCACGATAAACAAATCTGCTGTGCAGAAATCATCGGGGTGTAGGGAGTTTCATATAGGGAGGAAAGTGTTACGCGCCTGTCAAGTTTCGGGGTAACAATTTATTTGTCCGTGCCAGATATGGAAGAAACCAGGAAACGTAAAAGCGGACAGCGCTCTGATATACCGTAGCCCTATAGCTCTGGCATAACGTTCGCCTGTCGTCTAGGCAACCAAGCATTCATTGATCACGCGTAGCTTCCTACTTGTGGATGCGCACAATGCTGACACCAACAAAACTCACCTCGCGCTCGGAAGTGGGAGGGCTCGTCTATATCAGCCGACCCGGAAGACGCAGGTGTTTGAAGGGACAAACTAAACCGCAGTTTCGACAGCGCCGTATTTTTCTAGCCAAGCCTGTTCACTTTCTTTCTTGGTGAAAATTGTTTAATGTGTGTGCGTGATTAGGATGACTTTATTTTCTTTTTCTTTTAACAGCGGAGCTGTTTAAGCCGGCTGTAATGTGTGCCGTCTGCCACTCCGTTGCCTAGCAACCACCTCGCGGAGGGTCGCGCGCTGTGCTCGGGAGAGAGAAAGAGAAAATGAGAGCGAGAGAGAGTGCGCGCCTCGAGCGCTATGCTCTGGAGAGAGAAAGCGAAAATTATAGTAAGTGAGTGCGCGCGCGTCGCGCGCTATGCTCGGGAGAGAGAAAGAGAAAATAAGAGCGAGAGAGAGAGACAAATTGTAGCACCATTAACGAGGCAACGCGCAGAGGTGCTGCCGACACCATCCGCGCTTCTCCGTTTCCCCGCATTTGAGCCGAACGCTCGCGGTGTCCGCGACTGCAGCAGGCGCCTCTGGCGGCGGCTCGGCCGAGCTCCCACCAGCTGCGCCCTACTGCGCATGCGCCGTGACGTCATCTCGGCGTGTCGTCACTGCGCATAGCTTTAGCCCCACTTCCCCTACGTGTGCTCGGACTGCAAGTGCTTCGCGAGGCGTTCCCCGATGCCACGGACCCCGAGGAAATGCTTATACACTTCGTATAACTTAGCATCACTTGGCATTATTTCGTATAACTTAACTTCGTATAGCTAGGACCAGCTAGGAACCGATCAGCTTTGCGGTGTCTTTAGCCTTGCGTCAATATAGTGCAAGGTACCCCGATTTCTTTAAATTCGAAGCATTTCTTGCCGGCGGCTCTGTCTGTTGTCCCGCGTCCCACACTCCCACAGCGCATGCGTGTCCCCTCCCCCTCTCTCTCCTCTCCTACGCTCCCCTTTCTCTCCTCTAGGAATCCGGAGCGGCGCGCTCGACATGTGGTGCGACAGCTGCATAGTCCGCTGGGGGCGCCACGGTAATTCCGCGGTATGAAAATGACGGAGCGCGCACGCCTCATTCTCTCTCCTGTGCAGCGCCGCGATGCGCGCTCGGGCCACGGCCGCGAAGCCATCTCCCGCTCAAGCTAACCATCACCCCGCTGCTTCGCATCCCCACATGGTTCCCTTTAGCGGGAGATGGAGTAATGTTTTTTAAATTTATCGTAAGTTTATCGTTCGGGCCGTTAAAAAATATGCCATTACGTTCGCCTTACCCAGCCGGAATGCAATAGATGATGCTTGGTGAATTATTATTTATTAGATGTCAAATATGGGAATTTTGGTCACAGAAAGCTTTGCCCATCAAGAAATCTCAGCTAAGAAACACAACAAAAACATTAACGAAGTTAGAAAACATGGTAGAAACAACTCGAAAATAAAACAGAGTACTCACAGAGCAAGTCAGTCAATCATGTGGACAATAGAGAAGTAGAAAGTAACATCGTGATCACGCGGGACCGGAATATTGAAACAAATATATGCCAATACTATTTCGTTGCACTGTTCATTAGCATAGTCCTCGTGCATTCTTCATCAGTGTAAACCACGTATTATCTATGGCACTAATGCTATCACCGGTATCGCCCAGCCGGGAACAGCGGATTGTAAGAATAGAACGGAATCAAGCGAAAGGCATCTTTACATTACGCCAGACCATGACATCATCATCAACAGCACTAGCAGCGCGTCCCCTCGTTCTTTCAGATTATTTCCGGACCCGGGCCTGGCCCGGGCCCGGAAATAATCTGCGTTACCCGCCCGGCCCGGCCCGCCACCCCTTTACCTTAGGCCCGAGCCCGGCCCGAGCCCGGCTCGAAACCGGCCCGAACCCGGCCCGAAACCGAAAAAGATCACCGAGCGGCATTAAAAAAATAATAAAGAAGAAAATGAAAGGAATTGATTCTTGAGGCATATGTCATATGCAATTATGAACACCATTTAAGCGGTCTGAACGCAAATACCAGCGCGCGAAGTAATACGAATGACCCTGCCAAGTAGTATAGCCAGCAGTTCCAACGTACGGCGCGACCTTGATGCGGCCCAATCAACTTCTATCGCAGCGCCACCACAGTATATTTCCACGTCGGGCGCCTTACTGCAAAGCATGCGCCGCCCCAGCCGCTCGTCCCACTCAACCGTATTCTAATACGAAGAGCATGTCACGACCGGTCGTGAGCGCAGCGCATGGATGGAGTAAATGGAGAAAGAAAGCTTCTCGTTGGTCCATGGTGCAGCGTAATGCGCTGCTGCTAAGCGCCCGGTTGAGAACATGCGTGCAATCATGGATGGACGTAGTGCCATATTTCAGCCACGTGACGAATTATGTTATCTTACCAGTCATCGTTTTACAAATTCGCCTTTGAAGAATCAGAAAGTCGCGAACGCGCTTTCACCGCACTGAAAGCATTAATTACATTGATTTAGGTAAGAAATACAATGGCATTTTTTGGTTTGAGGCCACGTCGGTCTTTCTGGACTTTTACAATCTGTTCAAACAGCGCAAAATACGACGGAAGAAGAAAAGGGAAGTACACAGGAATAGCACTGCTAGCTTCCAGCTGCGTCGGGGCAACAGGTTTTTCAGAGTCGAGACGCGCGGGGATAACTCGCTAACTCGCTGCACGTTACATGCATACCACCAGAAAGTCCGAGCCTGGCCCGGGCCCGCGTCAAAATACTCGAGCCCGGCCCGGGCCCGTTTCAAAAAGCACATGCCGTGCCCGAGCCCGGCGCGAGCCTGTGAAAAAAGCTGCCCTACCCGGCCCTACCCGGGCCGGGCCCGGGCTTTCGGCTAAGCCCGAGCCCGTGCAGTGCTCTAGGACGAAGGTCTCTCCCTGCGATCTCCAGTTACCCCTCTCTTGCGCTAGCTGATACCAATTTCTACCTGCAAATTTCCTAATATTGACATGATATTGGATAAATTAAAAGTGTCCGGCTAAACCAAATTCATTGTGTGATTGTCTATATGTCTTTGCTTCAATTATTCAGTTTCAAAGGGACTATCAATTCAAAGAAACTATCGTGACTGCTATAAAAAATTTTTTTATTTACTTAGCCTACATGGTGATAATTGGATGGCGCTATCGCGCGCCGACCTAAAATTTGATGTCATTCATTGCTGAAACAGACTGCGCAGATGACCAAGCCAAGCGGGCATTCATCTGCATATGAGTCTTGCAATACTCAACTGTCGACAAACCGGGAAATGGAAATATTTAATAGAACTAGTAATACCACGTGCACATTCTGAGCATCGCAGAATATTTTACCCATCGCGTTGTTAAACCTGGAGTAATTGAAACGCAGACGTTCCATGACCTCACAGGTGGCGTGTTGTTAGCACTCATGAGTTCCTGAACAAGCCATGCATAATTCAATCATGTGGGCGGCACTATAGCACACGTGCATTGATATATTTGCGTACGTTCACTGTAGTATATAGATGAATACATACATTACCATGTATTTCGAAGTTAGGGTGCCAAAGCTATACCTCTTGGCATGGAATAAGCGGTCGTCTTGCATGGGTTAAATGGACATTTACCGAGAGCATTCCTGCTGCACAACATTTGCAATCAATTAATCAATCAAGTGTTTGTATGTCTGATCTTGTTATCTTTCGTTTCCTTAACTATTCGTCGCATAAGCGAAACAAATCGAGAAAGTATATGTCAGTTACGACTCAAACCCATCTCCCGCTTCGATACTGTTTGAGCGCAAGTTCGAACGGAATCCCTTTGATGTCCGCTTCTCGGTGAACTTCCGCAGCAATATTGCTTTAATAAAACTTCCGCCTTTTTTCGTTCTACGATGCGCCAGAATATAAGGCCTGGGATGTGTCAAAAGGACTTGCTTTGAAGTTTGAATGTGCTTCCACCCTTCAACGTTTTTTCAGTCTAGTCGGAATTTTCATGCTGGTAGGGACCACTTGAAAACATGATTTGCTCGATAGTAGGAGGACACAAAATATCTAGCAACGTGTGACGTGCATAGACGTTGCTACCTGCATTTTTGTATCTGCGAAAGAAATGAGCGAAACCAGCAATGATATGCGCTTGGAGCTTAGAAGGTACAATGTCGTTCTCTAACTTCAGTACACATAAGGTGGTCGTTCATTGCAATGTGGGTGACTAAATGGCATTGACTAAGAGCAGAACTTGTCAGCACCGAGTGAGTGCACTGCAGGTTCTTTGCTATTAGATAACGGGCCTGCAGCTTTTTTTTAAAAATAAATTCTTGTGTTTTGCGTGCCAAAACTACGATAAGATTATGAGGCACGCCGTAGTGGGAAATTCCGGAAATTTCGACCTCCTGGGCATCTTTAACGCGCCCCCAATGCACAGGACACGAGCGTTTTTGCATGTCACTCCCATAGAAATGCGGCCACCGCGGCCGGCACTTGGTCCCGTGACCTCGTGCTTAGCAACGCAACACCATAGCCGCTAAGCCAACACGGTGTTTTTTTATTTATTTTTATTTAATGAAATGGTGAACTGCTGCATAGAAACGAATGGTTGCTGTCACCACATTTAGCACTCGGAAAAAAAGTTCACTGCAGCGTTCTAGCTTCACGAGACGTCCCTATTCCCCATGCGGACACAAGAGTTGATCGGAACAGGGCGCGTTTCTCCTTTCCGAACCCAATAATAAAGAAGAAGGTGACCGGCTGTGAAAGAGATGTGCTTTACCGTCATGGCTGCTGAATTGCCTTAGCTGTGCACATGATTTCCATTTTTCGCCATAGGACCGTCTACAATTCAGCTACCGAAGCTGAGAGAAAGCACTGTTTTATGCATTGAGAGATGTGAAAAGTTCTAAGCCTCGGCAATGAAGATATATAACTGTTTAAAAGTTACCTAAAAAAAAAAGAAACCAAGCACGAGCCATGGTGAAGGAAGGGTGGAGCAGGGGGTTTACTTGCTTGATGCTTTTCGACTTTGCCTACGTCCTTGGACTTGACTATTGGCGTCTTGTTTTCTTGTGCTGTTCCTTCGAACAAGACTAGAAGAAGCGATCGTCTGTCGCGAACGGACACCTTTCGGGATCTATACTTCGGACGGAAGATGGACATGATCGGATGCAAAGATTGCCTCTGGCGCTTCATTCGGTTCGCGTGTCTCTTCTCTTTCCGGTTTGACTCACAATGCGCTGAATCACTTTGTGTCGTTTCGACTGACCTACCTTCTTTGGTTCCCGTAGATCGATTGTGCTTTCGGCTATCCCGACTGCAATGTTCCTGATGGCATCCCTGTTTTCAATTTCACTGCCGCGGGGATTACTCAGCTCTTTTCGTATAATTTCTTGCACTTTTGATATTGCGATGTACCCGTTCTAGCCGTTTTGGTGCATGAACTGGTTCTTTCAACGCACCTTTTACGTGTGTTTGGCTCCTGAAACGTTCCTGCCGGGGCTGTCAGTTTTCTTTCGTTCGTGTTTCTCGCTGGGAGCACGCGGTCTTTTCCTCCTCTCCCCCTTTTTCTTCCTCTGGTTCGTTTAACGCACTTCCGTTCTCTTGTTCCGGCGTCCATTTGATCGCCACAAGACCTGACCATTCTTATACGTGTTCGTTGCCCATACTTCCACGTCCTGCATATATGTATGAACACGTTTCCAGGCAAGGCGACAACATCCGGTCGCAAACATCGTAGCTCCATCGAAGCGTGAACTGCTCGCGATGCTTTGTGGACACGAATACGCAGATTCGTTCCCCGAGGCGCGAATACAATTCTCTTTGGCCGCAATCAGGTTTGACAGATGCGCAAACATGAGCAACGAGCGGACCGTGCGGCCCGTCATGACATACACCTCCTGGGGTCCCTGATTTCTGTCGCATTCCCGTCCCCGCCCGCTTGTGTGCTCAGATATAATCCGCTTTTCTGATTCGCTCTGTCGCACTGCGGTATTTGTTGTCGTTTCTCTTGTCACTATTGCAGCAGGCGCAGTCAAACTTTTCTCCTCGGCGATTTTGTACGAAGAAGCTTCCTGTTTTCAAGCCGCAGCAAATGAATACTGATTTGACTGGTGTGAGTGACACATGCACACGTACGCACGCACACGCACACCCACTGTTACCCGCCGCGGTGGCTTAACGGCTATGGTGTTTCGCTGCTAAGCAAGAGGTCGCGGGATCAAATCCCGGCTCCGGCGGCCGCATTTCGATGGAGGCGAAATGCAAAAACGCCCTTGTCCCGCGCATTTGATTAAAGAACCCTTGGTAGTCAAAATTATTCCGGCGTCCCCCACTACAGCGTCCCTTATAATCAGACGGTGGTTTCGGCACCTAAAACCCCGGAATTTAATTTTAAATATAAACACACATACAGAAATATATATATATATATATATATATATATATATATAACCAGGCCGGGCACAAGCATATGCGCTGTACCAGAGTTAACCACTCACAACGCGTCCAAAGCTGAGATGCGTAAACAGAACAAAAAAAGGCACAAATGTTTATGTAGAGAACTTCCGCAACGCCCAAAAGAAGTGTTTTATGTTGATGTCTCCTATATACTTTCCGCGCACGCCCTGTAGCTTTAGTCACAAATACGACGATTGCGGCAGAAAAATACACAATTTATCATAACATGAACCGGAGGTGTCAGTGATGTTAGTGTGCATAGCAGGTGTTCGGCTTTTCCCGGTAGGAGCAATTTGTAACTCAGTTATGAGGTTGCTTCAGGTTGCGTATGTTTCAGCCCTAGAGCTGGAGAAATTTTCAGCTAGAGAAAAAAGAGTAAATAAAAGCATGATTCTTACGCCTCGAATGCTTGCCGTAGGTCCCCCTTCTCTCATTTCTTCCCTCGCTTCATCGTTTTTTTTTTTCTTTTTTTAGAAGAGAAAAATCTGATGAGTAAGCACAATGATCTCAAACACCGAGATCGCCTGAGTACGGCGCGACCAGACCGGAGTGTTGACGGAAGGATGACAAGATTCCTCCATCTCCGAAAAAGCTACGTGGCACCGGTTCCCGTTCAGAGAACGGAGATTTGAAATGCAAAATAGGGGATTTTGCGGCGTGCGCGCGCATGTGCGCGTGTGCGAATATGCAGAGAGCTACACTAAGCTGGCTGCAATGTCCCTGCAAAATAGCCCAGCTACGCATACCGCCACCTCAAGAATAATGCACCTACGCTGCTGTGGCACCCGCTTGTCCCCGTCGTCCGGAGCCATGTCATCTGGATCCTGCCTGCCTAGCTGCTCAGCGCATTGCTGATGTGGACTTCGTAATCACGTTCTTGCGATGAGATAACATCTCGTTCCTTCTTGCCTTGTTTGTATTCGCTGGAAAGGGGAAGCTTTCGCATTCCGGGTATTCCAAAAAAAAAAGAGCTGCAGCGCTATGCTTCCCGTGGGGCGCGGTGTTTGAGCGTAAATGCAAAAAAACGAACTTGTCTAACTTTATTGGGTAGTTTGCGCTGCGCTTGTCTTCTTCATTTATTCATGAGTGAAAAGTACCTCTCACTCTGGACGTGGCTTCTATGACACACGCGTTCGTATGCACGCCTCGGTATACGAGTTTGAAAATCTCGCTGCTGAGTCGAGGAGTTTTCACAGAAACGCAAGGAATGGTGTCTTGCTCTCACATGTAGATGTGGTGGTGCTTGGCGCCACCTTGTGCTTCATCCTGTTGTCTCGGCGTGTTCCCGTTCCTTACGAAGTTTAGTAGATGTCGACTAATGACCGACTTCGAGTTAGAAGGGGCTAGTAATAGGCAAAAGCAGGAAGTTTTGTCACTTGCTTCCTTCGTATGGAAGGCTATCTTTTTTGAACGAGCGTTTTGTAGTTGTAATGTCACGTTGCCGTTAATGTGGCAGTCTCGTAACCCAGATATCGGCATTCTTCTTCGTGTTGTTTGTCTGGCAGTTCCTTCAAAATGTCTTACTTTGCCTATTATACTTCATTGTAATGACATTTTGTGGGCATTCATTGCGAGAAACTTATTTTTACAGTGAAGATGCCCATGGCTAGGGTTCTATGCGTATTTCGTGTCCTTCGACAAATCTGCGTATGCAGAAACTCAGCTCCCGAATTTGCTTCAGTCGCGCGTGTCTAGTTTCCTCCGGCTCCCCGTGGTAGCTGTAGTCTTCCACGCGAATGTATGCTGCCGATCAAGACCACCGATGAAAATGAAAGTGTGTGTGTCTTTCTTCAGGATGACCGCCATCGCCGCTCAAGAGAAATAAAATTTGCTCATACTTTGGATCTGAATTCTGCGTCACCTCTATGTCCTGTGCTAAACTGCTTCGCTGGTAATTAATCCACCTTTACAGCAGTGGAATGGCACCTGATATTATTTTAGGTAAAATGTGTATAACACTTCCCGTTGATAAAACAATGAGTATACATGGCATCACATTCGCGCGGCAACATCTTTTTCATACCGTGAGAATAAAGAAAACTGCGAGCACCTCCCTCACTTCCCCGTGAACAACCTCCGTATAATAGCAAAGCGGGATCTTTTTCCGGCTTTACTCAAAACGGTGCCTTAGTGAGAATGGCATTGCGCTGCTAAGCACGACGTCGCGACTCCAATTTCAAGCCACGGCGGCCTTGTTTCAATTGGGGCAAAATGGGCAAAAATATACGTGCATGTAAAATATCCCAAGGTGGTCAAACTCATCCGGAGTCCTCCACTACGGCGTGCCTCGTAATATTATCGTGGTTTCAGCACGTACTACCACAGAATTTATTTTTGAGGGGGCTTTCTGCCGGGTCGTTTTGGTTTAGACTGGAAAATCACTGCGTTTACTGACTGACGCATCTTCTTGGCAATCGACACCTTCGCTCATAGTCGCCCTTTGTTGAAGTTCCAATGCGACCTTGTCCCTCTTTCTTGCCGCAACTTCTTTCTCCATTAGGAGGTTCCGTGGCGACATCCTTAATCCTATACAATAGTAGACTGCTCGACTAGACTTACAACAGTGGGGTAATTCTTCTCGTCGAAGTAACAGGCAACTTCTTAACAAGAGCGCGCGCCTGGCTTTGATCTGGCGCACTGTCAGGTACCTATTGCGCAACGTGCGCTGCGCAGAAGAAGGCGGCATGGGTAATCCTAACCACTGAAATTACACCTACACAGCGACAGCTTTCACCTAGAAGTAAAAAAGAACTGTCCAAGATGCCTATATCCCAGGTGCGTACAGACACGTATTGGGCAAGATTCACTTTATTGTTTTGTTTAAAGTGCATGTGAAAAGTCTGTGGATACTGGGCAACAGTTTTGAAGTGAGTAACTTTCTTTGGCTATTTAACCTGCTTTTTGGGTTGTCGGCCGCCTGCCTTTCTCCACCGATGCAAAGGCGCGGATGCAAAACGCACGAGCTTTCACGCGTTCGTCACCGCAAAAAAAAAAAAAAAAAAAATAGTCACTTTAGCATACGCTAAATAGGGTGAAGGCGAAAGCCTCTGCATTTGAGAGACATTCATTAAATTACTTGATGTTCTCATTCAAATGCATTGTTACTTCTCATTACTTGTTTTCTTCCACCTAAGGTAGTGGTTTCGGGTGCCCTAATTGACGGTACCTTAATTCACTGCGCCTTAATTAACTTCGCCCTAATTAAAACAAAAGTTTCTGGGTTCAAGTGTCTTAATTAACTCTATATTATTTAACTGTGCCTTAATTACCATCGCTTTCACACCAAAGGTCGTGGGTTTGACTCCCACATAAGTTCGAGGGTTCGGCTGCCAGCGAAGGCCGTAGGTTCGAATGCCTCAATTAACTCTATCTTAATTAACTTTGCCTTTTTTGGCATGGGGAGCGGCATCGGAGCCAGCTGTGCAGAGACACGAGCACGTCCCTGCGCGAGGTGAGCTCACATGACCTTCTGTATACCGCACGCCGCGTTTTAAAGGCCACCGTCTGATGAGGCAGTTAAGCATTTCGCCTTAACATAACTGTCTGAGACGCGGGTGCTGTTGCGCAACAGCTTTGTGGTGTCTGCAGGTTTAGATGGGGCTGTGGTCGGTTGTGGCTCTGCATCACCTTTCTCCGCCGCCTGGGCTGATGGTTGCGAGGCGCGCTCGAAGCCAAGGCCCGCCGCGCGTCTCTTCTCGAGATGCGCCGTTTCGACTTGGCGGCTCACCCCAGCTTAGCTTATAGTCACTCGCACAGTTCATCGGATTCGCATCATCCGTTTAAAGCGAATGGTCGGAGCAGCAGCCCGGCCTCCGTGGAGTAAACGAGCGGCGAAGAAAGCGCAGGTGCGCAGCCGCTGATCGTCGTCCCACTGTCGTCATTTCGTGTCGTGGTGTCGTCGTCGTCGTGCTGTTTTACCAAAACATGTCGACGATAATTTGTACCCCCGTTATCAAGCACCGTCATCGACCTGGGCGCCACACTTCGGAACCATTGCTAGTGTCCATTTCATTTCTGCGGTTCGCAAAAGATATTCTTTTTTTTTTACTTTCGTTTTTTTTTCGCTTTCTTTTACAATCATCGTGGATAGGTACTGCAACAATTTTCCTGCAGTCAGTACGAGAGACTGTGAGGAATGTGACATAGGTTATCTATTTTTCATTTATTTATTTATTTATTTATTATTATTACAGCGAAGCAGTATATGGCTTAGGTTTTGAAAACTTTTGCGTCCGTCTATCGAGTCGCATCGACAGAGAAATTTTCCCCTTACCGCATACCACCTGTGCGCCGGCGGCGCTCCTTCGCTCCTGATTGAAGGGGCTGAAAAAGAAAATAAAACGTCATACTCTACCCACCAATCACAGGTAGGTAGTTAAAAACTTTTTTTTTCTGGCAAGTTAATAGGGTGGACTTCACCATGCCTAGGTGTTGTGGCTCGTTTTAGGGGCGAAGCTCCTTAGGGTGTGGGTCTCTCCCTCCTCTGTAGTATGTAGTAGTAGTAGGTAGCCACGTCTACTTTTATGAAAAAAAAAATTCCGAAAGTTGTGTCCGTAGCGCGGAATCGACCAGGGACCCCTCGCTTCCGAACGCGAGGCGCTAACAACTACGCCACGAAGCGCCCATGGACACACGCACCACGATGACAATAAATACCCAACATTAACGAAAGACTGCGCGTTTCTAACGCGTTTGTGCTAGCGCGTTACGGCCCGTGTAAGAAGCTGGTGTAAGACGCTGTGGCCTCTCCGCCTTACCCCCGTATTCATAAACGCTCGTCGACTTGAACTTGACTTGCCATCGCCTTGGGCAGCGCGTTCGAAACGCGTTGAAGGCGATGGCAAGTCAAGTTCAAGTCGAGGAGCGTTCATGAATACGGGGGTTATACTCTCTCAGCAGTCACGTGATGGCGTCGGCAAACGCGGTGCACGTTCCGGCATGTGTAAACGGCTGCGTAAGACGCTGTGGCCTCTCCCCCTTACTAGAGAGTACTGCACGTTTCTAACGCGTTTGTGCTAGCGTCCCCTTAAGGCGGTGGTCCCACTCCGGCGGCACGAGCCCCCCGTTTTCAGTACTTTTGGAGCAACCGTGGCGGCTCTTTTACTTAGGATATAAAGTTGTGGTATATACCATAAAAAGCTTAATTCTTGTAGATTCCAACTATATATAATATAAAGAAATTGATTGGTGTGATTTAGAAATAAATGTTCAAGAACAAGCATGAGATACATGGTTTTTGCGAACTGTGTCTCAGTTGTGACCATATTTAGAAGAAACTACCGCACTTACTGCGTTGCGGCTTGCTCTGTAGCTTTGGGACATATTTATCTAGTTCCTAGACGTATGAAATTAATTTTTAATTTTTACTTTTTGGATAACTTGCTTTTGAAAATCGCCAAATATTGCAATATTCTGTTGTAAACAGCCCGGCAACTACATGCTCAAGGAAGCTAAATTTTGGATAAAGTACAGATCAAGGTATTTCCATTTAGGAGGCAAAATTTCATTCATGTAACTTTATTAGTTTTAAAGCGCAGCTTCGCAGCTTTATTACCGTCCCGCAAAACTGGGCAAAAATAAAACCAGAATTCTAAATATTGCTTATTTTCGGCCGCATTATTAGGAACACTAATAAAGTTACACGAATGAAGTTTTGCCTCCTAAATGGAAATACCTTGATCTGTACTTTATCCAAAATTTAGCTTCCTTGAGCATGAAGTTGCCGGGCTGTTTACAACAGAAGATTGCAATATTTGGCGATTTTCAAAAGCAAATTATCCAAAAAGTAAAAATTAAAAATTAGTTTCATACGTCTAGGAACTAGATAAATATGTCCTAAAGCTACAGAGCAAGCCGCAATGCAGTAAGTGCGGTAGTTTCTTCTAAATATGGTCACAACTGAGACACAGTTCGCAAAAACTATGTATCTCATGCTTGTTCTTGAACATTTATTTCTAAATCACACCAATCAATTTCTTTATATTATATATAGTTGGAATCTACAAGAATTAAGCTTTTTATGGTTTATACAACAACTTCATATCTTAAGTAGAAGAGCCGCCACGGTTGCTCCAAAAGTACTGAAAACGGGGGGGGGGGGGGGGGGGGGGGCTCGTGCCGCCGGAGTGGGACCGCCGCCTTAAGCGGGAGATGGTGCAATTATAATGAAGGGCGCTGTTATAAAATAGGAATGACGTCACATATGGCGCGTGTCATTGGTGGAAGTCAATCGTTCGATTTAGTGCGGCGAGACTGGGCGAATTACACGGAAGATTCACGGTTTACCGATGATTCCCTCCGGAGCTTCGCCCACTCATCATCATTCACCCCGTGTATATGCGGTGATTTTTTTCTCTTCTGATGTAGTCATCGCCTTAGCGACGTTGTCAGCAGGTGCACTTTGAGCTTGCTATGGGCAGCACGCGCGTAGTTCGCTGTGAAGAAGAACGTGCCCACAAAGAGCGCTGACGTGAACAACAGCGCGAATGGGTGCGAAAGCGACGAGAAGCTCCTGCCGCCGAACGTGCAGCGGCCGACGGGTCGGGACCATCGCGTAGCTGCTCTCTTACCGATGTAGAAGAGGGCCCCCGTCTGGAGCGTCGGTGGCAGCAGCAGCGAGAGTATGTGCGGAGACGGCGGGTCAATACGACCGACGAGGAGCGGGCCGCGGATGCCAACCGCAGGAGTTGTGCCCATTGTCACAATTGTTATTACAATAGTCATCCCAGTACAGCTTCGCTGGTTATCCTTCTTCACAGAGTTGAAGGGCACTAAGTTTTTTTTTTTTTTTTATTGAAATCGACTGCCCAGTCTGCGACGTTCTAAATAGTTGTAATGCATCACTTCATCGATCATCACCATTCGTTAATTTCACTTTATAGTTGTGGTTAAGCCGATGTCATATTGTTCTTGTTGCCAAGTTTTCTAATCTATATTAAATGAATTAATAACTCACTGCGCGAATACGAACGATGAGGCAACGGCGAAATTGGTGCGACTGTGGTTGAGGCCTACTGCAACACGCAAACACGGAAATCTCGCATCAAAGTTGCTGGGCAAGAAGGGATCTGTGCCGAAAAAAATATGGCCCACCGCAGCGAGCGAACTGACCCTCGTGCTGCCTCTCACTTCCACGCGAACTAAGCGGCGAGAAGACAGCGCACACGCACGTATCAGCACTCGGCGCACTCTGTCCTCATCGCAGATCGCTTTCAAGATACGCAGCCGCCGCCGGTGTACGGTTGATCACTGTTGATAACGGCTCGCATCGAGAGGAGGCAGCGTCATTGACCACGTCTACGCACGAGGTCTACTAAACGTTGCACTGTTCAGTTAAGTCGCGTACTACAGCACGCATCTGTCAGTGCTCATCTTCCGCGAAGCAGCAGCATCATCCAACGCACCATGATATAACATGAATGAACATTACTACTACTCGCCTCTTCTTCGTCATCTCATGCTGGTCTCAGTTAACGTTTAAGTGTTGCAACCCCGCTTCTCCGTTTCAAGATTCCTTTCGCAGTGTTTCTCGCATTTATACCAAACACAGCAGCATACGACGACGAAACAGCCGGTGATTAGTAGCAAATGCTTGCGCATCATTCAGATAACTCTCACAGGAGATTATGCGCGTAAATATTTATATTTTATTTAATTTTATTTTATATTAGTAGCTTGTCAGTGAACCTGTAACTTTTCTTTTTCCACCACGACACGACATTAGTGCAGATTACAAGCATCTTTTGTTTATGGTGTCCGGGACTACTAGAGCGCTCTTGCACGTTCTGCATTGTGCAGGTTCAGCCGTACTTCCAGCTTTCGTAATATTTGCGCACCTGTTTGAGATGTTTGAGATGCTCTAATTTGTTCAAAGCACGGCACGCGACGCCCTTCCAGGTATTTCGGAAATTGCCGCGCCCACACAGCGCGAAGCATTCTTAAATTATTGTACATTATGATCTAAAAAAACAAGCGCCACGCTAGAGCAAGTCCCTCAGAGCAAGTCTCTGAGGCTTTAATCCGCTTAACCGAAAAGTTTAGCTTTAAGTGGCGCTGTATAAGCAGGAGAGAAACGCTGCAGCGTTCGCTTATCAGAATTGCCCGATCAATTGCGACGCTATTAGTAGTGCTTCGCAGAGCACTTCGTATGCGCTATTCGTGGCTTTTCAAAGGGGGAAAAAAAGCTGGGCTGTCTGGCAGATTTTGTACTGTCCGTGAATTAAGCCAAGCTTTCTTATAAAAGGTTATCATATATCCATAATCATAAAAGCCTCATCTATGCCTGATCAACTTTTACTATGCCACAGCTCGGAAAAAAAGGTTATGTGGCTTTAAGGCGACCCTCAAGGCGTTGCCTGAAAGGAAGCATATGGGAGCAACGTTGGAAGTTGGTAATTGTTAATTCAGAAAACACACACACGCGCATGCGTACACACACACACACACACACACACACCACACACACACACACACACACACACACACACACACACACACGCACACGCACACACACACACACACACACACACACACACACACACAGGCACACGCAGGCACGCATGCACAAACGCACACGCCCACCATATAAAAGATGAATTTCAATAGGAGCACTAAAGTTAACAAGCTAGATGCAAATTTCCTATTGTTCACAGGATGAAAGAACGAATTGGTTGAAATTGATAATACGTTTTATCGTAACATCTGGAGGCGCCACTTAATTGTGTGTATTGAAAATTTTCTTTCAACACGTTTCTTCCACGCTTAGCATGATCAAAAACGTTCAGCTAGAGAATAGGTGAGGAACTTCGAGTTATTTTGGCAAGTTCTGTTGCTCCCATAATTGTACCCTCTACGACCCAACTGTCCAAAATTCTTCAATAATTAAGAGGCATTTCACTACATCTCATGAATTGCCTTGGGAAATCCCTAATTATGTCAGAAAATTGCCTCATGAAAGCATCGCTATCAAACGCTGCGAAAGAAAAAACCGGCAAAAGAACACATATGGTCTACAATAGAAAACACCTGTTTACAGCCACACGTCTGTCATTCCGCGCGGTGATCTCGCATGCGCCGAATAACAGACGTGTGGCTGTAAACAGGTGTTTTCTATTGTAGACCGAGCAGTTCCACCAAGAGCTCATACCAATAACCTACACGCACATCCTACAGCACTCTCGCCTTTCACGAAGAACACTACGTCCACCGCATAATGCTCTGACGCGAGAGGAAGCCGTAATATGGCGTAAACTCTAAACAAATACGTATCCCCATTTGAGTCTTTAGCACGCCATACACCCTGCGCTGTATTCCTGTAAATGTCAACACTGCGATCAATGCGCAACGCTTTACCACATCGTATGGGCTTGCGCAAACACACCAAAGCTCACACCCACAACACACCCCACCACACGGCAATGGGAGGCAGCGCTGTCCAACTCCGACTTGATGGACCAGCTCAACCTGGTCAACCGAGCGAGAAGGGCAGCTAAGGCCGCTGGACTCCTGGACTGAGGGGAGCACCTGCACTGCAGAGCGGAGGAGCTATACCTACGCTCGCGTGCTCTTTTGATAAAAGTTTATTCTCTCTCTCTCTATGTTATTCGGCTATTAGCCCCTGTAACATTCAGAGCACATTAATAAGATTTCCAGCCCAGCTGCAAAGATAATTGTCGAAACGTTAATGAAAAACGTTACTTACATCTTTGTCATCTTTGCTGTTTTTATTTTGAGACGTTACACTGCCAAGTGCAACTATCTCGCAGTGCCTGAAGGGCATAGAACACCTTTTGCGATGATGATGCTGGTACGGCGCCAAAAAGTAAAGAAGAGGCGTAGTAAAATTTTGCGAATGAAAAAAAAAAAACATATCGGGATAACGGTATAGCCAAGAGCCCCCGAAACAATATGCTTAACTATATAGCACTATATACCAGCGGAACTCGAAAACGGTTTTTGATTGCAAACGCTCACTCAGTCCAAACTTACTTTAACGTGGAAACCCACTCAGCGCGAAAACCAACTGGCTGCCTACAAACTAAAGCGAGCCACCTTCGGGCCGTAACTCATACCGGAAAAGCAGCTTTCTAAAAGCACGCCTGTTTCCTCGAGTGGAGTTGAGGTTTTATATATAGTTATGGCTGTGCAATATTAAATTGACTCGCGATGCAGGCTGTGCATTCTCGTGCGCGAATCCCTGCGCTTTAACCAGCAGTAGACAAGAACACTACGCTCGAGTTTGAACTTAAGTCGATAAAAACGCACACAAACTACTAAAAATTGCTACGCCCGGAAGTTCAGCCATTTCGTGCACGCATCTGAATTTTATTTATTTATTTATTTATTTATTATTTATTTATTTATTTATTTATTTATTTATTTATTTATTTATTTATTTATTTATTTATTTATCCTTGCCACCGTTCTCAGTCGATTTCAAATAGCATCCATGTCACCCAAGCGCATTACTTTAAATTTCTGTGAGTGCTCCGTTCCGAGATAGAGTTCGTAAATTTCGCTAGTTTCTGCCCGTGTGCGTCGGGTGCCGTGTGGGGAGTGGGATCATTGCTAGTGCTTACATTGCAGAAATCACAGTAGGTAGCCTGTGATTTGAAGTAGCCACTCTTTGAGGTAGCCAATGCAGCTAGCTTGACGCTGTAAATATGGGGATTGAATGTATTAAATGTCCTTTTTGTTTCATTTGCCTCTTTAAATGTCTACTTATTCAAACCTTGCTACTGTGCGTAGAACATGCTACAACATGTTGCGACCAGTCGAGGCCATATCGTCTTTTTACTTTAATTCGCAAATTTTAAGGTTTCATTTTCTTAATTGCTTTACGGGAGCCTACGTTTAGAACCTAGAATGTATTTCGTTCAAGTGTAGCTTGTGACAGTGAGCTCGCCCAAAACTGGCAAAAAAAAAATAACAGCACGATTTCTCTACCCGACAGACTCTTGGTGCACAAAGAAATTGAGAGAAAGGAATCAGAAGATCGATCTGAGGATCAACGTTTCCGAACAAGGAATGCATCGGCGCCTTATGCATCGAGCAAAGCTAATACGAGCAAATACTCGAAGCCTCGTCTTTAGACGTAATGATGTGCACTCGCAGTTTTTAATACCTTTGCATACTTAGAAAAAAGAGAAACCCCAAAGAAAAGAAAAGAAAAAACCGGGAGAGACGTGTCGACATTCTTTTCGAGACTTCTTTCCTCTAGCAGCCTTCTTTGCTAGTGATAAGCAGGTATCTGTTGAACTGCATTCATTAGACCCCTCCATATTATTGCGATAGAAATTATATGGACACTCCAAGCGGATTTCTCCCGTCGGCGTCGCCGTCGCCGTCGTCTTTGTTGTCGTCGTTGTCGCCGTGAAGTTCCGTATAAAGTCCAAAGGCGATTAAATCGTCGCCGCGCGCCGTATGCTGTATGTGCCAGTGAAAGCGCGCGAGGGACGCGCGCTTTCACGGAGAGGGAACGCACGGCAGAGAGCAAATGAGACTTTTTCCGTCGTGCGAGAGGCCGGGGGGGGGGGGGGGGGGGGGGGGGGGGGGAGGGGAGGCGACGTTTAGCTGCCGCACCAAATGCATATCTTGCGACCGGGCGCAAGGGGAACTGGCGACTGAATCTCCCCACGCGAAAGGACGAAAGCGGGATGGCCGTGCGGAAGGGAGGGTGCGCGGCTTCTACTCTGCCACCAACTGCGTACTTGTACTTTGCGCCGCTGTGGGCTGTCGCTCGCACCGTATCTTGAAAGCGATCTGCACACAGCTCTTACCTTTGTATGCGTGTGCTTTCGCCGCTCAGTTTCCGTTGAAGCGATAGCCCACACGAACCTTCGCTCGATACTGCCGCCGCGCTTGTTCCCGCCAGCGTTTTGACAGTGGTTGTCTGCGGTAATCGAGTGGGATCTATTCATGTTTGCTTGTGCGCGCTGACACCATGCTTGTTAATTTAGTTAGTAAGCGAATGTGTCCAAGTTTATGCAGCCGATACAACTACTATCCCCACTCCGTATATCTCTCTACTAATTTGCTATCGCAATTGATGCTTCGCCTTTCGGACGAAACTGCGCCTTTTTATATATATGAACAAGTAGTACAAATGCATACTCCAAGATTTACATGATGAGAATGAGAAACGTAACTGGACAAATTATAGGACCGGTACAGTTGGAGTGGGGGAGATTCGGCTCTCCTTCCATTTAAGTTGGAAGATTATAACTGCAATAAGTTCTTGACACAACCTGCTACTGTTTCATACGGTGCCTTTCAAAGGTACAACTTCGGTGCTGCCGATTTTATGCCATCGCCCGCATGTAGTACAATGACTGCATATTGCCTATCAAATTTTGCCATTCAACCTAATCCGCTTCGGTGACAGTTCTCCTTCGCGGGTCAGTGTTTTATCAGATGAAGCATTCCGGCCTGCCATGGCTATTTAACGTGCTAAAAGCAAACAATGAAAGGAACATGTTCACTGCAGATATTGAGCAAAATATTGCCAAGGCTACGGCGCAGCTGCGGTCAAACGAAGGTCAAATTGCTGGCGACGGCGAAACTCGGCTCGACTAGGCTAGTAAAACTGTCACTTTAAAACTGAGAAGGAACGTATGCGACAAACGATCCAGCAAATAGGACCTAAATCTAAAACAGCCGTGCAGTCAGCATGAAAGCAACCACTTTCAGCTGTCCTCGCGCCTTTCCAGGTGTCAGCGAAATTAGCTGAAGGAATGTGCCTGTTTAATTGCTACATTTCTTTAAGGAAATCGAGCCTTTTTTGGGGGGGGGATCCTCAGCCAAAATTAGGTGCGTTTCCTTAGAAGAAATTCGCAGTTCTAACCGGAAGGCGAAACGTCGACAGCGACAGCAATGTTCAGCGGTGCGCTCGAGCTCGTTTTCTAACGATGCACGGGGCGACATGTTGGCGCGACGCAGTCCCCATGCTAACGACAGCTCCGCAGTAGAAACAGCGCCCTGGCAGCTATCATGTGTCCCACAGCGCTTACCTGATGAGGAGCGCTCCCAGCGGCGTAGGAGACGACGCCCAGTTAGGGAGACTGCATACGCACACGCGCTCAAGCGCTGTAAAATAGGGCGCAAGCGAGCGTATGAAGACTACCGACACGCATGGACGGTGCCCGAGGTGCATTGGACGGGAAACCGTCAGCCCTCGTACAGGCCAGACTACTGCATGATAATAGTGATCTGTAGGAGGATGTGACGTTTAATTCTGTAGTCCTTGAGGGAGCACGGCGCGGCGTCGTCAGGGGAGAGGGAGTGGCAAGTGAAATTGGATAGAGGAAGAGAGAGGAAGAGGTGTGGTAGACTCCGCCATGTTTAGAAGCGGACAGCTGGCAGTCATCAGCACCATGGTGTGGTATGCATACTACAAAGCACGAATGCTAGTGTTTGTGTGCACAACGGCCATGCCAGTATTGGAAGGCAGAACGCTGCCCTCATGTTTATAGCGAAACGCATGCACGGCACGTTTCACGCGTTTCTGAAGACCTTGTAGCCCTCCACTTACGGGTCGCACTTCCACCATTGACCGTGACAACACGACGGCACGAATGCGCCTTGAGTGTTGCTATAATTGCTACCCCAATAAAAATTATTGCGGCATGACACTCAGCCAGCCAGGAGCAAGGCGCGAGCAGCCAATTTGGCAAAATACGAACAACAGATGCAGTCACATTGTCGTAGCAGACAGCATGCCTACGGAGTACAGTTTCCCTGGTTCCGACAGGCATCCATCGGTTTTTCGTTTTTTTTTTTTTTTTTGTCTTTTTGTGAAATTTCCTCCTGCCAGGAAACAAAAGCCTCTCAGATGGCCCACCGAGGCAGACTAAAAAAGCGTAATCTTAGCGGCAGCAGGTCCAGACGCGCTAATTGGAAAATTCGACCCGTCTCTGTGGGGCCTAAAGAGGGCACTGACCGCCCTCCTTACCAGAGATGAGCATGGATAAGGCGGGCCGGCAGTCTTCTTTCTGTATATCATGACGACATGCAGAGTCACTGCGGCCGTCGTATTGAACTCGAGAAGAAATATTGCTGTCCTCATTACCAAAGAAAAAAATGTGCATACCCAACGCGCACGTTGGAATCAATGTGAAACAAAACTATCCTGGAGCTTTAAACTGATTTCTATTTAAAAAAATTAATTGCGTAGCTTGCACTGGAGGCGCAATGCTAAAGAGACAGCGGAGCTGATGGGCACCTATCTAGTCCTGGCTTTTGGGCTAGGCTAACCACTACCAAGTCATCCCAGTATTTTTCCGGAATTTATTGATTATTGATCGATTATTGATTAGCTATTGATTCGTTATCGATTGGTTATCGCAAGGTATTGGCCACATATGTGCGCGAGGCTAAGCACTACCAAGTCATCTGCAGCATCTTCCTGAATGTACTGATTGTTTGTCGATTATCGATTAGCTATTGATTGGCTATCTATTGGCTAGGACAAGGTATTGGCCACGCATTTAGGCTAGGCTAAGCACTAACAAGTCATCCCCAGCATTTTCCGGATTAGTTATTTATTGGCTCTCGATTGGTTTTTGATGATTGACTAAGCTTAAATAGTCCCAACCATGCTTAGCTAGACTTAGGCAGGCTCAGCTTCGCTAGTTCACAGGGGTATGTGCCATTGCACTTGGACCCTTTCTACACTACCGCCATGGATCGGCCCACATTTTTGTATTCAGCAGGCACATGGCGCCCTACTTAAACAGCTCCGCTGTTAAAATTAGATGCGTACGATTGTCTTTATTTCATTTCATGCAATATGCAGTTTCAATAACTCTTTAGGTACCGCAAAGTTCGCAGATTTAATTTCATGAAATGTTTATGCTTACGCACGACACCGTTCACGAGATATATGCCGTACTGCAAACACCAGTTCAGCCGGGTAAACATTAAGACGGTGTTTACATAGGGATGCATGCAGAGAGATGAGCGATACATATGTAATACAGCGGTTCTGTCCCAGTACAGATGTGTGAGGGAATTTATGGATTTTATACCTTTCGTTTCACAGTGACGCATCCCGATTCTGAGGAAGTCGTCAGAAATTGGCCGTACGCAGTGGCCCAATATTAGAGACAGGCTAAATATTTAAAAAAGCAAAAGAAACTTTAAAGAAGCAAATAAAGTTAACTGTCTGTCTGCGTTTAAAGAAGCTGTTCGATAATGCGTGCTGTTATATTAAAAGCCCTGTGTCACTTAGAGATGCCTATATAAGGCGACGGGATATGCACATGTTTTATGTCGTGATTGATTGATTTATTGATTACGAACAACTGACGTGCGCTCAAGGGCACTGCTTTAGAGATTACAGTGTTTACATAGGCCAGTTTGCTAGACCTTATATATGGCGCGCGGGCACGCACACACACACACACAAATGCACACACACGTGTATGTGTGTGTGCGTGCGCGCGGCGTGCGCCAAATGTAAGGTCAAACACAGGAAACTTCACTTTAAATGTGCCCACAGGCAATACGACAGAGAACACCGTCATTGCTTTCAAGAGGCCGCAAGAACTAAACAAATGTGTCCCGCACAAAAGTGTTTGATAAGAGTAAATATTCAACTGGAAAGCTACTAGTTACATATTAGCACGTTATGTTCGAATTCACAAATCTCGAGTAAGGATTGCTTGAAAACAAAATCTTTGTACCCTGCGATATTTCTCACGGCTATACATGGCTGCATTTCCCATTCCTTTTTTTTTGTATTCTGGACAGATGACAATTAAAGAATTAAGTGGCACCAACTTTGGTGACACAGTGGATCCAAAATTCTGCGGCAGTGACGTCACATGTTCGGTGCCCATCAAAAGCGGGCATGCTTTGATGGGGATGCAGGTGCAAAAAAAAGTGTACGTGTGCTAAAGTTTGCGTATAGTTAAGCTAGCTTAAACTTATCCGAATGCCCTCTCTATTGCAGCGTCTCTCGCAAGTAACCGGTGCGATCAAATTACTCGAATGCTTAAGGGGTGCGTCCTCTTGAAAGTCTATAATAATTTCCTAAGTTCTACAGAAGGACCCGGTACATCAGAATTTTCAGTGATGTCGTGGAATGTTTCCTGCAAGATTGCATGCTCAATTTTTCGTACTGATCCAGTCGCGGCACTTCACTTAAAACGGTCGCCAAAATTAGGTGTGGAAAAAAGAGCCCCCCTCACCTCAAGAGACACTCACCTGGACACCCTTGCCTACAAAAAATTACGGGTGATGCTTAGAACTTTCTAAGAATGTGAATGCGAAAGCCTAGTTCGACCCATAGCGATGTGGAATGAAGCGCTGTGCGCACGCGGCGACGTATACAAGGCGGGTGAGCGCGCTTAGAACGTGCTACCGCCGCTTCCAGAACGTTCTACGGGCGCTGCCACTGACATTTCCCTCCTCCTCCCCAGTGCCACCACTGCGCTTTCCCTCAACGCCTCAACTGCGCTGCTGCTGACCTTTCCCTCCTGCTCCCCAGCGCCGCCGCTGCCATTTCCTACAACGCCTTCCCGCACCACCCCTGACATTTCACTCCTCCTCCTCAGCGCCGCTGTTGCCCTTTCCCTCAATGGCGTTGAGCTCGAGGGGCAGTATGGGAACGCTAGCACAGAAATGCATTTGCAAACGTTAGCGCTGGCCCCATTGCTCCTCTCCAGATTCCACGCACCGCCTCATATTTACTGTAACCTCAAAGTGAGCCTACCAGGAGGCCCGGACTTGGGCTTTCGTTCCTGCTAATAATAGTTCGGTGCTAATCAATGTTATTTCTCTCTCTATCTCTCAAAGTCGTCTATGTTGCACTATTGCTGCATTGCGCTTCCCCTTTATTTTAAGATGAGCGGTATCGCAGCCAGCTGTGGAAGAAGACAACGAACGCGCGAGAAGTGGCACGAGCGCGAGGCAAGCGCGAGGAGCGAGGTGAGCTCATTTTTTCTGTACCTCGCAGCAACCTTGCAACACAGAGATTTAAGGTTTTCGCCTTAAAAGTACTATGCATTGTAATGTCAGTATAGTTTACGGGTCATTGACCGAGACAGTCATCAAAACAAATAAAATTTTATTCAGCATAGTTGTAGTAGCAGTAAATGGTAAATGCATCTCGCATTTGTACATGATAATGATGATGATCATCATCATAAATTGCGTTGGCATCGCATCTGAAACATGGCAGCGACCAATAGCTGATCACGTTTAGCACATTTGTTGCAGTCTAGCATTTTGCCTACCTCTAACTGATATTCTTGCGCTTCATTGTTACTTCTATCCATATTAACCGTGCCTGTCGCGCCATTATAATAAGACGTTATAATAATGTTTATTTTCATCATCAAACTGATGAAGGAAGCTGTAGGTAAAAGCTGCTCGTCGTAGAGGCCACTTGACAAAGGCCCACAGCTACCTTTGTACAGAACAGTCATGTCTCATCCATTCGCCAAACTACCCCACGTGAGTGAGTGAGTGAGTGAAATAACATTTATTAGAGGTCCGGCGCACCCGGCTAGTCCGACATTTATTAGAGGAACTCGTCGCGCACCCGGCTAGTCCCACGTCGGGACCGGCAGGTCTAGCCCACCGGCCCGGTCGCGGGCACGCCGGACAGCCAGGATTTGCTTGTCTAGAGCGGGGCTACGCAGAAGCGAGTTACAGTGGAGAACTAATAATGATAAATCTACACTAAAGACTGCAGTTCAAGTAACCCTACGCTTTCTTTTTTTTTTTTCAACATGCTTTTGTCTATTATGCAAGCTAAACACATGAAAATTAAACAAGACAATTTAAAAAGGCTCATTCAAAGTCATATAAGGAGTGGGTACCAGTGCGAAGTGTAAACTTCTCTCTTCCTTCACATCTTTCAATCCCCTTTCCCCACTGCAGGCTACCCTGCAGTGGGGAAATATATATAAGCAGTCTGGCAAAATGTTATGCTGCGCTATGTTCACTTGGCCCTAATCGAGCCGTGCTCCCTCAAGGGCTGCCGAAGATAGCGCCAACCTTTCCGTTCTCATAACGAACCACTTAGAAGTTGCAGTGTTCACTTGCAAGCTTATGGTGGCGCTCCGGTGGTAATATAATGCAACTTTCGGAGCTTCACCAGTTTCAAATATTGCCTTACAAAAAGGCGTAATATACTTCAAATGTGTCAGACACAAAACAGATTTACGGTCCTTGTTGGCGCTCGGGCTTCCAAATAGTTTAGACAAATGTGTTCCCGTACCTCTTAAGATTGGAAAAAGCAAAATATAAGGTGGGAGTTGGCTTCTTAGAGCCCCTGGTGGCAGCATGTAAGGCAGTGTTATATTCCTGAGAAACAAGCACATGATCCACAATACTCACCTCGTATGGTGTTCTGGCTACTTGCCCATGTCTGACGAAAAATTGTGCTTCTGTTTTAGTAAACAGAATTGAAATAACGAAACACTTTAGAAATATATTTCATCAGTTTCACAAGGCTGTCTCAAAATCTCATACTACAGTTCTCAAATTCAAAACACACAAAGCCACCAGAGTTAATATCAGCCGAACACGGTGAACAAATGGCAGACGGATGTCAGAACGTTCTCGAAAATATATACTGGTAGCGACGCTTCAAGTCTTTACAACTTCAAAACGTCTCAAAATTCAATGAAGAGGGATGGTTAGTAAATCATCTATATTGATTTGGTGAACTTTTTTTTTTCGTAATCTCCAGAGAGGCGACCTCTCAGCAAACGAATATCGATGGTTTCTCTGACGCTACAGACACAGAGATTGCATTGAGATAAATGATGGAGCTGCAACAACGTCGGCCTAATGGAAAAGTGCAGCCGATACGCTTGCTTCATGAGAGATGCGCTTGTCAGCTTCGACGTTACAAGCAAAGGGTCAAATGATGGCGCGCATGCGCACTCATATATTGGCAGAGTTTAGCGCTTTACTATAATTTTTTTTCAGCCAAACTCTGCCTCACCGCTTGCGAGACCCAGATGCTCAAATAAAGCACTTCACGTCACAAGCTTTCTTACTTGCCACATCAAAATTGAAGTGACACGTGGTTTGTTTTTGCAGGTTTAGCCTCGCACCCTTTCCAATTTTTGGGCACAAGCTGCCTTTGAACGACAGAAAGATAAACGCTAAAATTATTTAGGCTGATAAAGGACTGATTGAAAACTATATTTTTGTTAATTTAGCGTTTACATGTTGATTACTTCAATAGAAAATGATGACTAAACTTCCATTCTTTCTAAATTCGCGCCGAAACCTCCGGTATGTCAGTGGGACGTCATGAACTCCAATAAATAGCGGCACTGTGAGGCAGCGAAAGCTTTTGGAAGTTTCTCAGTTTAGTCCTTGGCTCCCTTCACGATGCAATGTAGTCTATTTTTACTAATAAAATATTAAGCATGCCATTTAAGTTTGGTGCGCTCGCTTTGTGTTAGGGCAGAATTGGTCAGCAGCAAACCTTCCACCACCAAAGTCAGTAACAGAGCAGGATTGCCCGCCTCGACCAGTCGTTTAGACTGCCGTAGCAGACTGTTTTTTTTTTTCATACCAAATTTTCATTCTAATAACTGATATTTTTCCATAAAATTCCTTTTATCATAATGAACGAAGAACAGCGTGAACTGACGAGGACGAGACGAGAACGGGACACACATATGCGCTGGCTTACAACTACTTTCATTTTCTGAAGTGTGCAAAATAAATAGCATATACATGACACAAACATAAAGCAACAGATACAAAAATCACAAGTTGTTATCACCCTTATCGGACTCAATCCGACCCTTATGAACACTCATCGATCAACCTGTGAAAGTGGATGTCCATTGAAGCTGTATCACAAGATACGTTTGGGGGCATTGTCAAAAGAAGACGAAATAACTGCGCGTGTCAACAATTTAGAATGGGTGGATCGGAAAGGAAGCACAGATTTATTGTCCCTCGAATTATATATCCCGCAGGTATGATGGGGGGGGGGGGGGGGGGGGGGGAACGCCGCCTTAAATCTAAACGTCTGATGAAGCCTGCAGCAGTCAATTCTAAATGATCAAGGTACTCAGAAAACATCGTCATTGGCTTTAAAACAAGGAAATTAAAGCCCGAAGTGTCAGTACCTAAAACAGCCGAAAAATTAATCAGCAAATATAAAATTCACGCCGAAACTCCACTGGAGTTGTTTAAGTATGCGTAAGCATTGTGCCACTTGCTCATCTCCACGCAGCGCGGTGTCGTTATCACTCTTATCAAATTTCATCTGACCAGCATAAACACTTATCAATTTTGTCGGACTGCATCCGATTCTTGTCAATCCTTGTCGGTTGTTATCACCCTTATCGGACTCAATCTGACCCTTATGAACACTTGTCGATCAACCTGCGAAAGTCGATGTCCAGTGAAGCTGTTGCAAAACCACCACTACAACTATACTGAGGGGGGGCATGCAATGCTTTATTGATGGTTCGAACGCTTGTTTTGAGCTAGTTCTTTATTGAAATATATGCTGTTCTGTGTGTTGCATAGGTGATTTCAATGAATGTATGTACTGTTCGCTTCACTTTGCTGCGCACTTGTAGCCTGAGCCTACCCTACCCAGTCTACCCCTACCCAGAAATATGCACCCCGAATTTCACGTGAAACGCCGGAAACTTCAAGCCAAAGCGCTACAAAGCAGCTATAGACAAGCGGAAGGAGTATACTATATATGTGGACGCCGTAGCCTATAACACTAAAAATCGTTATTTTATTTATTTATTTATTTATTTATTACATACTGCAGTCCGAATGCCATGCAGAAGGGGCAAGAAAGGGAACATAGTGAAAGAAATGAACAAGTTAAAATTAAATTATGGGGTTTTACGTGCCAAAACCACGATCTGATTATGAGGCACGCCGTAGTGGGGGACTCCGGAAATTTCGACCACCTGGGGTTCTTTAACGTGCACCTAAATCTAAGTACACGGGTGTTTTCGCATTTCGCCCCCATCGAAACGCAGCCGCCGTGGCCGGGATTCGATCCCGCGACCTCGTGCTCAGCAGCCCAACACCATAGCCACTGAGCAACCACGGCGGGTAAATGAACAAGTTGTACAACAGGTTATAATAAACATTGCTGCTGAAAGACTAACATACACTAACAAAGGTGATTAAATATACATGTGTAGAAAAACTTGCGTAACTATGCATTAACAGTTTTATGTACACAAGGGTAAAGCAAACACAACAAAATTTATACACAATCAACAGTTTTATGCACACAAGCGTAAAGCAAACACAGCTTAGATAATGCGTTGACATAATGTAGTATGGCAATAACAACAATGTAGTTTAGACGAAAAGATGCATGTGTTTTTCGAAGTCAGGAAAGCCACGTTCTGGCAAAACATTTGAAGGCAGTGCATTCCATTCGTTAATGGTTCGCGGAAAAAACGAGTGTTTTAAAAGGTTAGTATGTGCAAAGTACGGTGTCAGATCGTGATTGTGACAATGTCTGGTTTGCCGGGAAGAAAAGGAGGAAATGAATTGACCGGGATCGATACTAAACTGCCGATTTCGGAGCAGGAAAAGAAACTTGAGCCTCGCGATCACTCTGCGCTGTTTCAAGAGTGGAATGTTGTTAGTAGCCATCAGTGATGAAGGTGAATCAAGATTGTGGTAGGCGTTATAGATGAATCTTACAGCTCTCCTTTGGACCATTTCTAGTTTAACATCTTTTTTAAAATATGGGTCCCAGGCCACGCATGCGTACTCCAGACGGGGTCGAATGAAAGTATTATATGCAAGAAGTTTGATCTGAGATGGCGCGTCTTTTAGTTTATGTCTAAGAAATCCTAGTTATCTTGAAGCGGAGGAACAAACGTCGTCAATATGGCTACCCCATGATAGTCAATTTGTAATCTTGACCTCCAAGTATTTAAAATCACTGACTTCGATCAGGGGATTATTATTTAAGGTGTATCTAGCAGAAAAAGGGCTATTTTATTCGAGATTCGCATAAAGACTGATTTGTTAATGTATAACTCCATCGACCATGTGTTGCACCAATCGGAAAGAGAAATCAGGTTGTTCTGCAAGCACTTCTGGTCCTTTTTATTTTTGATTGACTTGTAAAGAATGCAGTCGTCTGAAAAAAGTTTTAAGTTTATGCCGGAAGTGTCAACTGATGAAACGATGTCGTTCTTGAAGATAAGAAACAAGGCAGGACCAAGGACACTACCCTGGGGAACTCCCGAGGTTACAGGCAGAACCTCAGAGCTGCAGCTCTCGACCTGGACAAACTGTTTTCGGTTGGAGAGGTAAGAACGAATCCAATTAATTAAGTTAATGGGTAGGACAATGTTAGAAAGTTTCATGAGTAGTTTACCGTGACAGACACAGTCTTTTCTAAAATCTAAGAAGATAGCGTCTATTTGGTCGCCCTTATCAAGTGCTATTGAGAAGTCATGAATAGTGGTGACAAGTTGTGTGGTAGTCGAGAGGTCTTTCCTAAAACCATGCTGGAGGGGAGTCAAAATATTGTTTTCTTCTAGAAAGGACATTATGTAATCCGTAATGATTTGTTTTAGAAGTTTACAGGGGCCGGAAGTTAATGATATATGCCGGTAGTTTGCAACATTCAGGTAATCACCTTTCTTGAATATAGGAATAACGCGCGCAGTACGCCAATCATCGGGAAGAATTGAATCATGAAACGAAAGACGGAAAAGATGGGTGAAGGCATGTGCAATAGGTTCGGCGTAACGTTGCAGGGGCGCTATAACGTAAAATGATTCGAAACTGTTTCGATTCCAATTTCTGCAATCAGCCTCCACGATTGGTCAAAACATTTTCGGGCCACTCCCAACTTCGCCTGTCTGTCACGCGACGTCACGAAATCTGCGATAGCTCCCCATCTGGTATAACGTGTACACACTGATTATGCATGATTAAACCGCACAAAAGAAAAATAATCGTTCCTGATTCGACGCCTTTTCACCATTAGCCCTCTGCTATTGGTTCAATGCTTTCTGGCTACGTCCACTTCGCCTTTCTGTCACGCGACCTCACAAAACCTCGAAAACTCACCACGTCAAAGTGGCGTGTACGCAGAAAAAATGCATTAATATGCCGAACAAAACTGAAAATTTTTCTGAATAGCCACAAACTGCCCCGTTCCAAAAGGAATAGAAGATGGCTGCCCGCCGATCACTCAGGCCTTCGCTACTCGCACCTGCCGGTGAGCATCTGTTTGTTTGCGCATGATAAACCTTTTTGCGTCGCAGTAAAACATTATCGAGCCCTTTCGGCAAGGATACGACATCGCTCTGCCAACTCTTCGGTGCTGAGGATCCGTTTCAGCGGCATTCTTATCCTTCCCTTGCACACCGCCGCGATTTTCGACGAGCCACCGCAAGCTAAGTAAGGCGAAGCGGACCAATCGGAGAAGCCGGCACCACCCTCTTCATGCGGTTATATATTTTCACTGTGCTGGCTCAGTCCCATCGAAACACTCTCCACTAGAGCGTGCGCCTGGTCTCTTGTCAACCAATTAGATAAGAAAAACCGCTGAGTGTAGGCAATGTTATTGGTTCTGAAAGCGAACAAAGGTGACCTCCTATAAACGAGGCGAGTGTTTGATTGCATTGTTCAGACAACGCTGCGCGTCACCGCCCGATGCTTGCGTCGGTGGTTACGTAAATATGACGTCAGGCGTTTGGACTCAAAACAGTTTGGAATCGTTTTACGTTATAGCGCCCCAGAAATGCGTTTGGTATGCCGTCTGGACCGACAGAAGATTTAGTCCTAACTTAAGTAACAGAGAAAGGACACCTTCGACAGTTATGGAATCGGCAGATATGGTAGGAAGAGAATGATTGTTCGTGTCAGTATGATGTGCGTGAGTGAGTACCGAGTGGAAATAGTGATTGAGCTGGTTTCCAATTTTGGTTGGATTATTAACAATATGGCCGTGCACTGATATCTCGATGAGTGTTTTGTGAGAGTCGCTCAAGTACCGCCAGAATCTATCCGGGTTTGTTTTCAAGAAGTGAGGGAGTGAATGGTTGAAGTATCTCTCCTTGGCTTCGGTTAGCCGAGCCGCAAGCTGGGCCTTCAATGAGATAGTCTACTATGGTTTGTTTTCTTCTAATTCTACCACGTTTTAGCTTGCGGTGCAAGTGTAATATGTCTCTAGTTATCCACGCGTTATTTCTGTTTTTACTAACACGTTTGCTTGGCACAAACTTATCAATGAAGTAATGTATCGCAGTTTTTATTTCATTCCAGGCGGCGGACACGTTATCAGGAAGATTGTCGCATAAGAACCACAGATAATCCAAGATGGCCTGGTCATCAGCCTTCGAATAATCCTTAATGACATGCCTGGATTCTTGTTTGTGTATTTTTTTACACCAATACAGAAGGATAAAAACACGGCTTTATGGTCAGAATGGATACCAAGAGAAGGGAAGTGTAGTCGAGGATGGCAGAAAACCAGGTGGGATGATGAAGTTAGGAAATTCGCAGGCGCAAGTTGGAATACGCTAGCGCAATACAGGGGTAATTGGAGATTGCAGGGAGATGCCTTCGTCCTGCAGTAGACATAAAATATAGACTGATGATGATGATTATGCTGATGATGCTCAGAGATACCTTCTTCAACGGAAACTGTGTATCTATATACATCAGAATTTAAAAAGACTAGGTCGAGTGTAGAACGGGCGTTTCCAGCCTCTCTGGTGAACTCGTTAACAACTGTACAAGATCACACATCAAGACGATGTCTGCAAGCGGGTTAAGGGACGTTATATCAGAGCCAGAGCCAGGAACGCGCTAATCAACACTGGGTAAGTTAAAATCGCCTGCCAGAATCAGACGATCATTTTTGAACAGGTACATGCGATCATATAGCTTAGTCAGATATTTATGCGTTGATGAGGGTGGTCTGTAGATGGCACACGCGGTGAAAGAATGGCCCCAGCAGCTCACTTTGAGGAATAAACTTTCGTGCTCATGGATTTGTTCAAGGGGCCGTGCACTAATGCCATCTTTAAGAACTATTGCTACACCGCCTCCTCGAGTCGGCTAATGCCATCTTTAAGAACTATTGCTACACCGCCTCCTCGAGTCGGCTGGTCGCGTCTGAAGATTTGGTATGTCGGAGGAATTAGGACTGAATCATTTATACCTTCGTGCAGCCAGGTTTCTGTGATTATTGTAATGTGAGGGTGGTAGGCAAATAGAAGATACTCGAGCTTGTGAACTTTATTGAATAAGCTTTGCGCGTTTACATTAAGCACTCTCAAATTTTTATAAGCAGCCTGTCGAGAGTGTCAATCAGAGCCTGTAGTTTGCGGATAAAAGGCTACACGTGTATTTTTGCTTCATCCCCGACAAAATGTTTGTGATCACTTTTGATCTTGTCGTGAATAAGAGTAACCCGTTTCCTGCTGTCGTGTTCGATGCTCTAGCGGTCGTAGACAAGCAGGACAACGCTGTTCGTTCAGCATCAGTCAAGACCACCTCAGCGGGCGACGCAGAAGAGGCCGCCATTGCACTCGCATCGAGGCTACCTGATTGCGATGTCATCGCCAGTGACTCGAAGACTGCTATCCGGAACTTCAGTAGCGGCTACATTACCAACCTCACGCACTCTCTACTTGTCGCTCACACACCGAAAAACTACATCGCTCTCATCTGGACTCCAGCCCATCAAGGACTACCAGGCAACGAAATGGCTCATGCCGCTGCTCGAGGATTCGCGCACCGAGTGAACGGAAATGTGGGCCTTACTCTAGAACCCAGTGACTCCCAACAACACACCAATAAAGACACACTCATCACATTCTATGAAATTTCCACACATTACAAACACCAACGCCTAACGTATCCACCTCTCTCTGTGTCGAGCACGTGCCAGAGAGAAATATTGTGGCGCCAACTACAAACTCGCACTTTTCTTACCCCACGCACTTTGCACTTATTCTTTCCCGACACATACCCGACACCCAAGTGTCGCTTCTGCCCTGTCCAGACAGCAGATATCTCCCATATCATGTGGAAATACCCCATCAAATATCCCCCCGCAACCTCAAACCATTAATTAGTAGCGAGGAGCTGTGGGAGACTCTGTCGGCTGCTGCTCTGTCGGCTGCTGCTTGCAGCGCGGCCGCGCCGCATCTTGAAAGCGATCTGCGGTGCGGGCGAAGTACGCGCCCACGCGGGCCTCATCTTAAAACCAATCTGCGATGGGGACAAAGAGCATGCGCCGAGTGCCGGTAGCTTCGTATGCGTTCTGCTTTCGACGTTTAGTTCGCGTTGAAGCGAGACGAGAGACAGCGCGAAGGTCAATTTGCCCGCTACTGCTGGCGCGCTTTCGCACTCCGGCGTTTTCACCGCGAATCACCGCGGTTATCGTACAAGATCTGATCATGTTTACCTGAGCCCGCGTGAAACCGTGCTTGTCTATTTAGTTAGTAAGCGAATGCTCACATGCTTACAAGTTTATACGACCAATTTAACTACTATTCTTGGTTCGTATAGCTCTCTACTAATTTGCTATCGCAATCGATGCTTCGCCTTTCGGGCGAAACTGGGAATTTTTTTGCTGTAAAGAACGTTTCGAAGCAGCCGTTTCGCTATTCTCCATCATTCGAGAGCACTTACCTAAGCTAAAGCTTTTACGGAACTTTTTGGCGCTGCTCTGAACCTTCTTAAGTGATGTCTCTTTGGAGGTCGGAAACGCTGAAGAAATAGCGGCAGCTGCATTCGCGTTATACAAAGTCCTTGTGTATGATGACAAACCCAACCTCCTTATCCGCGGGAAGTAGTGCCATTGCCTCGTCCATAAAGCTGTTAACAACTTTACCTCGAGCAAATTTTGCGTTTTGCTGGCGACACCTCTTCAGCACATCAAAGCCTTCAGAAATGCATTTTTCAGACTCCACCTTGGAGGCCCATCCTGCCATTTGGCAGACATACGCTAAAAGTTCAGCTGCAGATTTCAGGAGCAGGAAAATGCCGAGTCGATCCAGATTAAAAGATTAAGTTCGTTCGTCATTCGTAGCGTGAATATAGCTTTCGCAAGCGAGAAAATGACGATAACGAAAAATCGCAGCGGTGCCTCCCCTTGTGAACTATGGTACCTCTCATGTGACGACCAAACATGGGGATACCGTTCAGCACACAGAGATGACATCAGCTCGTCCGTTTTGACGTGTACTATTCAAATTGAGGAGCAGCTGCGTCCTCAATTGGGCGACGATATTCTAATACATTATATATCTATTCTAGTTTCTTTTATATAAGGTCTTACATTGGCCAACAAAAAACGATTATGGACTTCTGGGCGAATTACCTATCGAACTTACTTGGCTTAACATTTTCGTTTAGTGTCCCTTTAAGCACGTTTTATCGTGATAGCAATTATATGAACACTCGAAGCAGATTTCTGCCCTCGTCGTCGCCGTCCCCGTGAGGTTCAGTATAACGTCTAAGGGCGATAAACTCGTCGCCCTTTCAAGGAGAGCGAATGCACGGCGGAGATCAAACGCTACGTTTCCGTCGCGCGAAAGGCCGTGGGAGGGAGGAGGGGGGGCGTCGTTGTGCTCCGGAACCAACTGCGCATTTAGCGACCCGGCGCAAAGGGATCTGGCGATTCAATCTCGCGCGCGAAATGAGGAAACTAGGAAGGCAGCGCGGAAGCGAGGGGGTGCGGCTTCTACTTTGCCAACAACTGCACACTTGTACTTTGCGCTGCTGCGAGCGGTCACGCGCACCTTATCTAGAAAGCGATCTGCACACAGCTCCTACCTTTGTATGCGCTGTGCTTTCGCCGCTCAGTTTCCGTAGAAGCGATCGACCGCACGAACCTTGGCTCGCTGCTGCAGCTGCGCTTGCTCACTGCCAGCGTTTTGATGGCGGTTGTCTGCGGTCATCGAGTGTGATCTAGTCATATTTGTTTGTGCGCACTTTACCCATGCTTTTTGATTCAGTTATAAGCGAATGTGTCCAAGTTTATAAACCCGATAAGACTGCTATCCTTACTACGTAAAGCTCTCTACTAATTTGCTATCACAATTGAAGCTTCGCCTTTCGGGCGAAACTGCGACTTTCTTGCACAAAACTATATGTAATATAAGAAAAAGGAGCGGGATTGGAACCAGAACGCATGAGTGCTACTTTTTCTCATTTATAAAATTGAACTTACAAAGAAAGAGAGAGAAAGAGGAAGCCGAAAAAAGAAGAAAGGCAGGGAGGGTAAACGGAATAGATAGTCCGGTTTGCTATCGTCCCCTCCCCCCCTCCCCCCCCTTACATAGGGTAAGGGGGCGGGTAGAAACATATTGTCACGAGCGGCGATCCTGTGGTCGGGGCTTGGACGATGACGACGACGACGGTGTGGCTTTAAGGTGTGCACGCGCTCGCCTTAACCATTGCTGTAGCGTTGTGCGCCTTGTCTTGTAAATCTATCCATGGTATGTAGAATCTCCCCGAAATATCTTTGGTGGAGGTGCGGAATAGTCTAAACAGAATACTCGGTATGCAAGGCAACAACCTGGCTACTATTTCGCTAATTCAGGCCGTGGTTCGCCAAGAGGTCGCGAATATGGGCATTTTACCCGCCTTTGATAACGATAATGCTGCTACCATCCCGGTCTCCCCTGTAGTCGCTGCTGCTACACCGAACACGACCTTTAGGCCACGTTATCGAAATCCAGCCGATTGGCGCACGCCTGATGACCGGCCCATCTGCTTCACATGCTCTAGGATTGGACACATCGCCCGCCATTCCCGCAGTCGCTGGCCCACGTCCTACCGCCCGAACTCTTACAATCGCTGGCACCCGGACTGTGCACCATATGCTCCGTCGTTCCGACCTGAACGTCCTCCTATGGAAAACCGGATCAGCCGCTCACCATCGCCCCAGCGCCATCAGTCCCGCTCGCCCAAACCTCCCCTTTGATCGCATCTCGGAAAACTAGCCAGTGCAGCCCGCGGAGGTGACGCTGCATTTACGACCCGGCCTGAAAATCCTCTGATGGTCCCTCATACCCGATGCAACCTTCTTGAAGTTCTGCTTGATGGTGGGGCAGTTACAGCTCTTCTTGATACCGGCGCCCAAATTTCTGTAATACGATCGAACCTCCGCCGCCGCCTTCAGAAAGTCCTGACGCCCGCGACTTCACCTACCGTCCGAGTAGCCGTCGGGAGTAGACCTGCGGTGCTTGGAATGTGTACTGTACGCATCGCCATTTCTGGTCACCACACATCTGTTCTTTTTGTTGTCCTAGAACAGTGCCCCCGTGACCAAATTTTTGGAATCGACTTTCTGTCCACCCACGCTGCCCTTATCGACTGCTCTGCGGGACTTTTCCGGCTAGAACTTCCTTCGTGCTCCGACAACGTTGATGCCGGCTCACCCCGCCTACGCTCCATCGAGTTTCTTCGGCTGCCTCCGCAAGCCGCAATATAGGTCCAGATTTCAGCCTTTCTGCCCTTACCCGACGGCGACTACGTTGCCTTCCCTATTCCTTAGGTCGCCATGACACGCAACGTCACTCTCCCCATGTCAACCACTGGCAACAGATAGGTTGCAGTCGCACTGACTACGCAAAGCAGTACGCTGTTACACGAGCACTTCCCACCAGCTGTACTAATGATGTAGCTGATTTCATTCTTCACGATGTCATTCTGCGCCACGGTGCTCCTCGTTTGTTAATCACGGACCGTGGCCGCTGCTTCCTGTCTAAAGTAGTCGACGAAATTCTTCGTTCCTGCTCGACCAATCACAGGTTCACCACTGCATACCATCAACTGACAAACGGCCTTAGCGAACGCCTCAACCGTACTCTCCTAGATATGCTTGCTATGTACGTGTCGGAGGACCACCGAGACTGAGACATCAACTTGTCTTTTGTTACCTTCACCGACCACTCTTCCCGTCACTACACAGCTGGCTACTCACCTTTTTATCTACTGTTTGGCTACGACCCACCATTGCCCACTGACCACCATACTCCATCCTCACGCAGACACATCCTCTGCCTATGCTCATGATGTTCCTGCCCGTGCTGACATCGCCCGCCAGGTTGCCCGCGATTGCTTGTCGGCTTTACAGATCAATCAAAAATGTCTCTATGATCGCCGACACCGGGAGTTGATCTTCCCTCCAGGATCGCTCGTCTTGCTGTGGTTCCCGTCACGTCGCGTTGAACTATGCGAAGAACTCTCACGTTATGCTGGCCCTTACCGCTTCATACGCACAGTCACTAATGTGACCTTGAGATCGCCCCGCTAAATCTTAAGTCAGCCTCTGCAACAATCGCGGGTGACATAGTCCATGTCTCGCACCTTAAACCATACCACTCTCGGCCCGAGCACTAATTGCACCGGGACGGTGCTTCTGCCGCCGACGCGTAATGTCACGAGCGGCGATCCTATGGTCGGTGTTTGGACGATGACGACGACGACGGTGTGGCTTACCATTACTGTAGCGTTGCGCGCCTTGTCTTGTAAGTATATCCATGGTATATAGAATCTCCCCGTAACAGTATTAAGAAAACAGAGAGAGACAGCGCACAGACACGGGATCCCTGCCGGTTAGTCAACGCACACGATCACAGCACATGATCACTCATAGCGCAATGAACAACGCCAAGCTTAAAATCGGAATTTCAAAATGGATTGTCCTGAGAGTGGTGTGGGGTCAACACTCACAAAAAGAGTGGATATCCGATATACATGCAGGAAAAAATTCATAGTTTTCTTTTTCTTTTTTTCTTTTTTTTTACATCTGGATGCTCATTTTAGTAATGTCAGACCAAACCAAGCTTTCGCTATAACCAAATCAGAGAGGCATCTCAGTCTTGTACCTAACCAACACTCTTATTAAGAGCAATTTTTCTCAGCTGTGCCTGTGTTTACTCTGCCATGCTCACGCTATTTTTCTAAAAATGTTAAGAAAAGGTAAGGTTATACTTCTAAAAGGAAGAACAGGCTGACGTAAAAATAAGATTACCAGAGAAGACTTGTGCGGCGCGTCCAGAAACCATCATACTATTTGCTGCGCCCTTTACTACCTAAAGATAAATATGTAAGCTAACGTATTTAGCCTTCACCGGGTTATTCTATAGGGTGTCTATATCCTCCCGTACGAGTAGGTGGTACGCTGAAACTTACACGCAGCATAGTGGAAAATTTGGATAAACATATCAAAATGGTTTTTTCCGGCAGGAGAGCTTCCGTACTTCTCGGATGGCTGCTGCAAAACTTAATCTGATACACTTCGACGTTTTTTTTTTTTTTTTTTTTTTTTTTGTGTTTGCTCCTCCGCGTGGGCTGGTATGAAATCCGCACCGTTATCGTATTTTCTATTGCCCACGCGTGAATAATGAGGGTCTGAATGTGTCACCCATTCGTCTTAGCTAGAGAAAGGAATCATATACGGCTAAATTAGGTTAAAAGGGTACTTTAGAGACCATTTTGCGACTCTTGACATAGTTCATAAACTGAGTAGAAAACGAGAGAATGGCGTGAAAATTACACCTTATGAAACAGTGTTTGACAAATGTGGCAAAAACTACATTTTTTGTTATTACAACAATTTTTTAGCAATCTCAGTATTATGGCAGTTGAGTAAGTTCTGGCCGGTCGTAGTAGTCTGTGCCATCTGAGCACGTCGTTTTTTGGCTAGTTACCGGGGAATACCAAACGTGGGCGACAGGTTGATTGGTACTGCTTTTTACAGCAAAGCTTTGCTTGCCAATGTGTCAACTAGCCCAAATGTCGGGGGAGAAGGAAACTGGTGTTCTAACATATGACGACATTCCAATCTCGCCCGTCTTGGAAGAGCACCGCGGACAAGACGTTTTTTTTTTTTCTTTGAGTGCTGACATTTTTTGGTATACGGCCCACCCAAAACAATATTCAGTTGTTTTGATGTTTTTGTGCCCCTGATCTTTTTATTCCGACCTTCATTTGACTTTGATGGCGGTAATCTGGTGCTTCGGGATTTGCGGTTCATGTGTAAAGGAGCATAAATCAGCTTGTTTGACTACTTGATGCGCTGCAACCTATGCAGTAAAAAGCACAGTCTTACTTTTTGCATATTCGGCATTGCTACGTAATGTTTCTTCCTGACTCTGCACATTCCTGACTCTATTTGCTGCACCTTTAGATAAAAAAACATTTCCCTAGATAGCTCGTGAATATAGCGCAATAAATTAGAACTCCCAGATTTTGGGAAGCTTGTCCGGGAAATGGAAAATATGCACTGCTTATGTATTCTGAAATATCTTTTTTTTTGTTACTTTTTAGTTCCCTAGTTAGTTCCCTCGGTGCCGGCAGGCTTACGGCTTGGTTGGTGCATATGTAAAACCTTATAATTTTAACGTGCTCTGGGAATCGGGTTAATGGATCGAAACACGCTGAGTTAAAAGCAGTGAAAGAGAGCGAGAAAGGAAGGCTTTATCACATCAAAATAAATTTTGAGAAAATTCTGAACGACATATATATACTTATTCCCTGAAATAAAAAAGAACAACTTGGTAAAACTCGTGCCGAAATGTTAGACAAATTGCTATCATTTGACTGACGCTAAGATAAGTGGGCAGCAACTAATGTAGTTCGTGTCCTCTATTATAATAAATGTGACTAAAGTCCAGGCACAGTCTCACGCGACATCGCAGCTTTTGCTAGCACTTTATCACCGATATTTCTTCCTCCCCAAAGTAATTAGGAGCGTATGTCATACGGCGTGCTCCATCTTCTTTCGGGATGACTCTTGCGTCGCTCAGCCGTTGGTTTTCTCTCACTCAGGCACTGGAGGATGGCCAATTATCAACGCTGATCTAAGCATCGTGGCCCTAAGCTTCGCTCCTCCAACGTGACGTCTGCTCGCTTTCTCTCAAGGCCAATAAACCCAATTCCCGGAAGTATTGATAGAGTACTTCTGACACTTCGAATCGGGCGACAGCTTGCGTCTGGTTCGATGAGCCAATAGGAAACAGTGACGGCTGTTGTAGAATAACGCCAATGTGCATGTACAGGTTTTTCTTACATAATATTTCAGAGCAAACATAATTGATGAACTAGGACATGCGCTGATGGCGTTCGCTAATTTTTGTGCTCATCGCGCTTGCTTTAGGCCAGGCACAACGTGGTGTAATATACCGGGCGTTTCAGCGAACACTTTCAAAAATATTTAAAGGTTGCCTTAAAATTTTAAAGTTTGCACATAGCACAATTCTAGTTCAAGAGTTGGTCTACTCGAAGAAGTGGACATTACTTGCACAAAAAACTGAAATGCATAATCGAATAATAAACACAAATTCACTCATTAGGTTTTTCACTAATTACCTGATGACTCATATTACAACTTACAAATTCTAGCCGTGGAGTTCGAAAGGCAGATCCACATGGAACGAATTATCAGGATGACACCAGTTTCGTGATATTAATTCCCTAACTTTGGGGAGAAATGCATTTGCATTCCAGTTACTTTTGTTCAATGCATAACACGACGTTTTTTTAAAGAATGTAACTGGAACGCCAATGCATATCTGCGCTAAGTTCGGGAATTAATATCTCGAAATAGGTGTCATCCTGAGAATTCGTGCCAAATGGCACGAATTGTGCCATTTGGCAGTTGCGCTTCTAATTTTCTTTTATATATATATAGAAAAGAAAAATGAGAAGCACAACATATCGCGGTCATCTTAGCTTTATTTACCCCACAGTTTCGGTCGGTGGTGCTTCTCATTTTTCGAAATACGTGTGGCCCATTGCTAAATCCAGTTACTACTATATATATATATATATATATATATATATATATATATATATATCTTGACATTTCTGCCAAGTGCGTTTGTGCGTGTGTGCCACTCAACCTAGGATCGAACTAATTATCTCACATACTATACTTTTTCAGCCATGCATTCTGACCACTGCACCACAGCCACTTCTTTTATTCTTTATAGTCTGTTATCACCATCGTCATAACAATGAAATATGCACAACACTTTACAAGACATACCTCTTGAGCCTTTTATAAGCTGTGGCACCACAGTAAAATTATTTTAGAAGGATCAAGTCGTTAGAAACATGAAACCAATAGGAGGTGGTGAGTGGTACGATTCCTTTACAGACGCTTCACAAGCTTCGACGGCCCGGGAACCTTATTACGCCATGCAGCACTCCACCTGTGTTTGCAACAAAGGGGAATCTAATTGCATAGATATCGACGTGTGCTTTGTTATATTTTCTGTTTGTTTGTTCCGCGCTCAAGAATGTCCTATAGCTCGCAGTAATCTGTAAATAAATGTTCCAATATCACTCACCTCACCTGAAAAACGGTGTGGCGTGTGGCAGGGTTGGCAGGTTCGACCTTAAGAGGAAGGCGCGGCAGATCTAAGGCCGCTATTGGCGGTAACTTAAAAGGAAGCATGCTTCTCGGAGGCAGCGCAATCTGAACCCTTGTCTTCTCTCTGCTGCACATATTTAACGCTGAGATCCGCAAAGTTCCGCCAGCATAGCTCGAAGGTGGTCGTCCCGCCAGTCGCAAAATTTATGGGGGCTTCGATAATTTAAATGCCGCGTTTGCCTAGCTGCGCCGCGCGCAGCGGCTCCGCGAGGCTCATCCCGGGAGCCGGACTTTTCCACAGATGGTCGATGCGTCTAATAGGCGTGGTCTAACCCTAACGGGCCTGCCATCATGCTTTGAGAGGGATTCCACAGTCTCGTCGTGGTTACTTGCGGATTTAGTTTGCTGTTGTCTGCTTCTGAGGAACTGAAGTTATGCTCATTAGTTTTTTTGTTGTTGTTGTTGTTGTTGTTTAATCGGATATTTTATCGCCTTGGAAACGCCGGTCAGCAATGTACACAAAGGACGCGGGCACAGGACGGTATTTGTGGTCCTGAAAAATAAGTTTGCGTCGTAATTAACGGGGGCCTCCGTAGTTTGGCGGTTGCCGGCCAGATTTGCTTACAAAATTAAACGCCGTCGGGCAACTCTGTATAGCGGCACTGTCGGAACGTTTTAACTGCTCAGGCAATTAAGGTTTTGCCTGTCGTGGGTGAACGCAATGTATCGAGTTGTTTCTGCTCTTGTTAGCGTGAAAGGAGGCCGAATAACAAGGTCACATACACGCGCATGAATAATCGTAGAACCCAATAATTATTATCACTGAGACGTTTTCAGTTTTACGCTTTGGTTGAAGCTTCGAGGCTGAGGCTATAGGGCATGACGTTCAAAAGCGTCTGTCATCTGTCGACTCATGCTTGCGATTTCTCCAAGTGTGACAGTGAAATTAAAGAAAGCACAAATCAGGCACTGTTCCTGTAGCAAGAAGATGCAATGAGGTTGAAGCGATGTGGATTCCGCATGTGCGGAACTACAATGTATTAGGCTGCTTTTCTGTGAATAAACTTTGTTGCGAGTGATGTCCTTTCCTTTCTCTTTATTCCGTGGCTGTTGCGCATCTATTTCACACCAGTTAACAATCATCATCATCAGCCTATATTTATGTCCACTGCAGGACGAAGCGATCTCCAATTTTCCCTGTCTTGCGCTAGCTGATTCCCATTTCCATCTGCTAATTTCCTAATTTCATCACCCCACTTAGTTCTCTGCCGTCCTTGACTAGTACGCTTCCCTTCTCTTGGCACCAATTCTCTAACCCTAATGGTCCACCGGTTATCTACCCTACGGATTACATGGTCTGCCCAGCTCCATTTCCTTCTCTAATGTCAACTAGAAAATCCGCTATCCCGGCCCGTTTGCTCTCTGATCCACACCGCTCTCTTCCTGTCTCTTAAGGTTAGGCCTAACATATTTCCTTCCATCGCTCTTTACGCGGCCCTTAACTTGTTCTCAAGCTTCTTTGTTAATCTCCAAGTTTCTGCCCCATATGTATTAGCATCGGTAGAATGCAATGATTGTACACTTTCATTTTCAACGACAGTGATAAGCTCCCAGTCGGGATTTGGCAATGCCTGCCGTATGCTCTCCAACCCAATTTTGTTCTTCTGTAAATTTCCCTCTCATTATCAGATTCCCCTGTGAGTAACTGACCTAGATAAACGTACTCCTCTACAGACTCTAGAGGCTGTCTGGTGACCCTGAATTCTTGTTCCCTTGCCAGGCTATTGAATATTATCTTTGTCTTCTACATAACAATCTTCAACTCCACTCACACTTTCTCCGTTAAGGTCCTGAGAAATTTGTTGCCAATGTTGCTGAATCGGACAATGTCATCTGTAAACCGAAGACTGCTGAGATATTCGCCGTTGATACTCACTGCTAAGCCTTCCCAGTCTAAGAGCTTGAATACTTCTTCTAAGCATGCAGTGAATAGCATTGGAGAGATCGTGTCTCCTTGCCTGGCCTCTTTCTTGATTGGTAACTATCTACTTTTCTTGTGGAGAACCAAGGTAACTGTGGAATCTTTGTAGATATTTGCAAAGACATTTACGTATGCCTTTTGTACTCCTTAATTACGCAATGCCTCTACGACTGCTGGTATCTCTACTGAATCAAATGCCTTTTCATAATCTATGAAAGCCATATAAAGAGGTTAATTGTACTGCGCAGATTTCTCTATTACCTGATTGATGACATGGACATACCATAATAATAATAAGGTACTAACGTGATCCTATACAATATAGAGACGAGATACAACACATTAGACACAGCACAGAAGTGCTAGGTTCACTGAAGGCTGCGAGTATAGGACGCGGAATGACCCAAATAACAGTTTCTGCTGACCTTGGACATTTCGCACCTGAACCTGCAATAAAATCGGCAATGATTAAATTACTAAACAGCGGACTCGAGTAACAACATGCTGAAAAGCCTCGAGGACCCGGAGCTTGATGTTTGCAGTGGTGACTCCATATTAATTTCATCGGACACTTGAGTGCTCTCGCTCCTCGTCGCCTTTGATAATATCGAAATACGATGGCTGGGCACTCAGCTTGATTGAAGCCCTGTGGCGAAATCACGAGTGTGCAGAATCGAAGGTGCGACTGCACTGATGCTAGATAGCTGGCAACAAAATGCCCTAGGCGATCACATCAATAACCGTTCGGGTGCGTTTCTTTCTCTTTGTTTGTTTTTGTCGTCCCGCGGTAGCAGGACGGACGCGAAGTTAGCTGAATAAGGGAAATCTAATTTGTGGACCCTTCGGGACAATATTGTCTCATAGAGAGCCTCTCGACCATCGCTGCCACTAGTTTGTGAACAACGCTGTTTTACTAGCAATATTTACCATTCCGTCAAAACAATCTTTGTGAGTGTAAGAGAAGCTCACAACAAAAGTGCCTGCTCTTAGGATAAAGTTGAACATATCTGAGTAAATGACAGAACAGCACGACGTCGCCATTTGGTTTTGTCACGCAACGAACAGTGCCTTTTCTTTTTTCTCCGAACAACGCTGCCGGACGCTTGTTTTTTATTCGATACCCCTTCGTTTCTGTATTCTATGCGTGTGTGAACGTTGCACGAATTGGTTTGTCAACTTACCAGTTATAGTAGAAGTAAACTGTAAGAGTATAAAACACCACGGTAAAATTTGAGAAACACCTCCGAAAGCGGTGCTTCTCTTTTAATTCGCTGGTTCTTGTCTAATTCCGCTAGAACGATGCTCGCTCTCACCCAGATTCAGCCGCCATTCATTATTACGCTGCCATATTTTTACTCCTATAGTTTCAAATCGGCCTATTTACGACTTCAACCGTTAGACAGTGTGAGGAATGAAAGCCAAGCTTCGGCTGATTAGAAAATTGGAAGGTTTTGCTTGATTCATTGTTCAATAATGCAATGTAAGGTGACTTGAGCACTCTGGAATAAATTTCCGAAAGCTAGAAGTACTGCCGACAAGAGCCTACACACTTGCGTATCACAAGTGCCTGCAGCATTACTGCAGCATCCTGGCACATCAGCTTGGTAATTTGCAATCCTTGCCAGGCATATGCACTTGGAACGCATTCTCAGGATGGCACTAAATATTAATTTCGAAGTTGGCGACAACTTGCCAGCGCGTTCCAGTTACTTTGGCGCATCAAAGCATAAGAAGATGTTTTCCTAAAAATGTAAGTGAAGCAATAGTTCAATTGTACAGCAAGTTTGACGGCACATATCTCGAAACTGGTGCCATCCTCATAATTCGCTCAAAGTCTATATGCCTTGAAAAGTCACCGGCTACACTTCGTATACTATAACACGTACAGTGAATGAATTGTTAACACCTTAAGTATTGAAGTCTGTTAATCAGTCAATTACGAATTTTCATTTTCCGGGCAAGTAATGTCCGCCTCATTGAGTAATCTATTGAATGATTGCAATTATGCCTTATGCCACTAGCGATCTTTAAACGTTCTGTATGGTGTAAAAAACACTGTGTATATAATAATAGTATATGCCAATGAACTTTCCATATGGAATAATGAAAATATCCATCTCTCGGACAGATAATAATTTGCATATTCGTTTTTCTAGGTGAACCGGGAGGCAATTATAGAGCTTCAAAAATGCATGATCACTTTCAGAAAATTTCCTCTAACTTGTGGATTTGCGCAGAGCTTATTTGCATAAATGAATGTTCCTGCGCTTTGAGTTGTCAATTAATTCGGCTTTACCGTGCGATGTGCTTGCATTGTTAGATGGGATGGTTGGGCGACGACACAGGTAAGGCGTTCGTCCCGGGTTCTATCGAGGAGAACGACGAATTTTTTTTTTTTCGAGCGCTAAGATTCCTTTCTGAGAAACACATTTGGGGTTTTCTTGGCAGCTTCGTGCTACTGTTGGCTGTATGACAATTTTGCCGTTTCCTTATATAATTAAAATAACGACCCTTGTGACGAATTCAAAGATAGTGACCAGTAATAACATAAGTTCGAACGCCGAGTGAGTAATTCTTGGCGACTAGAGAAGGCAAGGCGCCCAAGTCCCTTAATAAGCAGCTGAACTTATAGCAATCGTTAAATTATAATTATGACTACATCACACGAAACAAGAGGGCATGTGATAGAAGAAAGTTCTAATGTATGTGGTCGAAGCGACGCTCAATCTATAGGGCGGCTTATGCAAACACTTGTCCTTAATTAGATTGGCGGCGAAAAGCATTAGCTCTGGTGCCGTGCATGAGTTCTTTCCGAGTTATGAGCGCAGGCTGCAACGGTAAACTGACCACTTTTTCGCACAGCAAGGAATGCGGTAGAAGCTGCGCAGGCAAACCATATGCGTTCTCTCGTACGCGGTTGGTGTGTATAGCGGTTCTTATCATTTCGTTTAGCCATCCATGACTCCGTACTAATTAGATTTGCGGAACACGTTTTGTGTCAGCCATTCGTGCGCAAGCGATATTATTTCAGGTCGTCAATTATTTCTGTTGAGGGCGTGGGTGGTAAAGGGGGGGGGGGGGGGGGAAGGGAATTACTCCCCAAGTTTAGATTGGTAGGGTCATTTGTGATGTGACTCCATGGCAGCTGCGTCCATCACAGAGCTTTCCAACACTCCTAAACGTAGAAATTCATTACCTTTATTCGTGTGAGTATCTGGTGTACAGTTCCTGCATCTCTCGCCTTTAGGTAAAGATCGAGTCCGACTACGCTCGAGTCTTTATCAATTCATATGTGTAAATACGCGATAAATCATGCCTAATGGAGGAAAGTGTGCGCAGACAACTGCTGCCGTGATACGTAATCTACCTTAAACACGATGATGATTTAAAACATGCTGTGGTGTAGGAATACAGTAAACTAGGCAAGTTGATAATAGTTTATACTGAGAATAGCAATAGTAATACTGAGAAAAACACAAACGACTGGACTGCACGTTGACAATGAAGTACCGCTAAAAGAAAACACCAAATCAGTTTACACTAATAACTGCTCGTTAAAAACACTATTTTCGAAATGTTCTCTGTAATTGGCGCGTTACTGGAACAGAAAATGAAGATGAATATTGTTTTCTTTCCTACCGCAACATGAGCGCCGGCACATCATTCAAAGTAAGTTCTCGTATTCCTGCCATTCTGGCTAACAAATGTTCTTTAAAAATTGGAGGACGCTTAAAAAATTGGACGGTAGCACAAAATTTCACAAATATTGATTTTTTTTTTTGTTAGAGATTTGGGAATCCCCAGTCTTTCCTGACCAATGCTGACTGTGTCATTTAGGCGTGCGTAATTTATTTACCCTGAAAATGTCCTTTTCTAAAACCTATTTTGTGTCCGGCCACGCCCCCTTTTGCAGCATATACGTGATCCGTGCCTCTCCTATGTTTAAAAAGAAATCAGAAAGAAAAACGCAGGCTTTCTCTAGGTTTAGCGGAATGGTTATTGCTCATCTGACACAGCAAAAAGCTGCCTAGCTTTCCATTTTTAGTGAAATCCTTAGACGTTGCCGGTCTCAGTTGAAGGCCAATTATCTCAAAACACCAATTTTTGCCACGTTTGACCCTTTTTCTCCAGAACCAAAAAAAGCTATAAGCATTATTTTTTCACACTACCAAGACAACACAATGGAGAGTCCACTGCACTATAATTATGGAAATTAATGCAGGCAATTTTGTCTGACAAGCTGTTTATTGTCCATTGTGGCTTGAAAATCGGGAGGGTCCACTAAAACAAAAGTAAAAAAGAACTAAACTATATAAAACAGTAATTCTAGTTGAATAACGAGAACACAGATGAGTACAATGATACCAACATGAATCATTTAAGCCTAGCAGATCCCGAGAAAAAGGGTCACAGACATAGGCTAAAATACAAGGGCGTTATAGGGCCCACTCTGTTCCTTTAAGACTGGAACGCGATAGCACTCAAAGATCCCTGGCTGCTTATCAGGCTTCCCGGCAACTTCAGCTTTTTTGTCCAACTTCGCCTCTGCGCGTGGCTGCCGAGGAGGCGAGCGCCATCTGGATGGTGTTTTCGCAAGGAAGAAACCGCGGCGGGCCGCTTTATGATTTGTAGAAATGCTGGAAAAGGGGTGTGTGTTTGACTTTCGGCGTAAAAGAATTATGTTTTCTTGTATATTGAAGTTACAATCCGACACTATCACGTCTGTAGGCTGTGGTTAAGCCGTACTTTACAATTTTTCTGACGAATTTTACTTTGAGAAATTCAATTTTGTTCACTAACGCTATCACTAACGCTAAGTGCCTGCGCTGTCCGCGGGTGGTTCGGGATGATTATTTCCGCCAACGACGCCGACGCGTCCGCACCCACGTCGACGCCGCCGCCGGATTTTCTGTGACACGGGGCTCTTATCGATATCATGTTCAGTCTTCGGCTCGTATAGAGTAAATCTGGTCGATTTTCGCAGTTGAAAATTCAACTAGGCGCGAGCAGTTACCGCCAAAATCAACGAGGCCGCGTCACGACTCGTCTTTCGTTCTTGCGTCTTTTCTGGCTTATCAGGCGTCTTCTCGAGGAATAGGAGTGCCTGTTTTGTATTGACAAACAGTAACTTACCAGCACTCCGATAATTACAATTTCAACATCATCTCGCACCGTCATCGCCAGGCACAGTGTTTTGTTCGCACTACGCGGCCTAATCAAGAGCTTAAACTGTTCCGCTGTTAAAATAGGATGATGATGATTATGGCGATGATGAAAGGAAAAATATATGTACGCCGAGTGCAAGTACGGGCTAATAAAACCCTTTTGTACTGACCGATAAAGTAGTGCAAATGAGCGCGCCTCTTTAGTGCGAAAAAAAAATTCTACATATAACCATGGGCATATAATGTCGGCAATTACATTGACCTGCTAATAGAGTAGTTAATTATGGTTAGCAATTTTTGGTCATTTATTTGAACTGCTTAGATTGTGTGCCACTGGGTGGGTGCCCATTCCTGGCCAATCGTCCAAAGGGGGTATGTGCCACGGTGCCACAAGAGGTGACACAAGAAAACATAAAAAATCGCATCCGAATAAAACTGTGAATTTTATGGTGAATAAGCATGAACAATTCATGAAATTACACGTTTTGTAGGACGTAAAGTAAACAAAATCGTACGAAATCGAACGCCTCACCATCAGTAGCAAAACATTTAGTTATCAGCTTCACTAAACCTTCGCTTTGAGATATATTACGACGTGTGCGTTAAATCGGCATATTCTTATCTTTTTCGTAAAATAAGCCGCAAATATAGGCACGCATTTCAGGATGAGTAGGCAGGCGCTTGCAATGAACAGCAGACATTAAAGCTTACTTTGCTTTATGCAGGCCCTATTAGGAAGTGCTCGTACTAATAAAGCCGAGAGCTAATGCTTTGTAGTATCGAATAGTATATCCAGCTCTGAAATCAAAAGATCTCTACGGCTTCCCGAATTTAAAGAATACCGGCAACATATTGAGATTACGAAAGCAGAGGCTGATGAAACCGTAAGCTGATAGGCCCACAGTTTCATTATGCTCTTCGGAAAACTCCACATTGCCCACGCCATTCATTTAATAATCAAATTTGTTTTTTTTTTCTATTTTCTAGGTTTCAGTCTAATCGCGATTGCTTTCTGCTTGATAACACTGCCCGTGTATCCCCTAATATGTTAGCTTTTATGGCGATGAAAGAGGGAACCACCGACATGGCACCACCATCGTCAGTGGCCGCCTTTCTATTTTCTCTATAGCACGCTAGGCAAGTAACTCATGTCGTTTGCTCAAGCTGTCCAATTAATAGCGCTGGCCTTCTAGACCTTGCCAATTAAACGGCCTACGCAATACTTCTAGCTGACACCGTTCGCCGTTCTGCGTTCCTCGCATGGCTTTCTCGCACATAACATTTTTCACTGTCCTTTAGGGCTCTATATCGCTTTGGGTGCCGTCTATATGTAAATTCACGCGAACCCTTGTAAACAAGTCTGTTTCCTATGAGAATCTGGTGCCTAGAAATAATTTACGCTGCAAATAATTCCTATCATGTTTCTTGTAGAAAATCACAGTCATCAAGCGGTAAATGAGGTTAAGCAATTTAACGTGAAATGCATTCAATAATAAAGAACCTTACTTGGGGTGTTAATACTTCCTCGGTAGATAATTTATATAGTCAATTTCGTAACGGCAGAACTTTTTGCTGCGTGCTGCCAACCAAAATTCCAAGTTTTCTTTTTAGTACTTGAAAAAAAGTAAGATATCTTGGCGCAGCAGCGTTTTGTGTTGACTCACACCGTGCTATAAAAAAGGTGTAGCAATGCTTTCATCATTACTAACGCTCCCTTGAGTCAATGCAGGATGTTTCGAAAAAACAGACCTCCGAAGCCATCTTTCCTTTGATTCAGAAATGGTCTGGTGAACATAGACGCACAGCTGCGCAGAATTGTGCATATATTTCGCCCTTTCTGCAACGTCCTTAACTCTTAGGGGAGTGCTTCTTTGTTGTTCAAGGCAGTGTGCATTCAAAATTTCGCCTCCTTTAGAGAAAATAGACAATACGGCGCGTAACGTAGATATAGGGGTTATGCTTTGACGTCATTGAGGCCTCGATATTGTCGTACAGCCAGCACAGTAAAAATCTTCACCTTAGCTCGATCGGCCTATACTCAGGAGCATAGTGGATGCTGTGAATATTACAACAAAAGAGCATACGTGACGTCATGTGACTACTTCCATTAATTAGCACACGAATAAGCTATCGTCATTTTTTTTTGCCAAGCTTAAGCTGCTGTTTGTTCGGATTAACTGTGAGTGATCAATGAAGGTGGGAACCAATTCTCGAAGATACTGGCTACTTAGTGCGGTAGCAATATTAAAGTAATGAATTGTAGGAGTGAGGATACGCAAAAGTGACACACGGTTTCCGGACTTCAAAGGAGCCTTGGACGATGAAAGGAGCTGGATAAGATGGAACTGAAGACGAATTTGAAGACAAGCTCCCGCAAATTGGCACGTCCTTGAATACATCCTGTCTCCTTATGCCGTCTTCTCAAGTAGCTGCGAGCAATCGAAACTTTCAAGAATAATGAGCCAATGGCTACGGGCATATAAGCTGGCGCATGTCTTCCTCGTGTGTGCTTTTTAATTTCCCCGGAAACTTTCATTTACCAAAAAGGCAAAGTTTACGAATGAAAACAAACGCCTTAAATCCTGAACGCATTCGGTTCCCCAAGTTCCTAGTGTTCATGCTGCTCAAAAACTCTGGCATCATTTCCGGAGGAGAAATTTTTCCGTGCAACCACATGTACCAGAAGGAGAGGAACGAAGTTTGCTGACCCTTGGGTGCCCTGGAGATCCTGTGCCTCCCACTTTAATATATCAGGTGCTCTCCTGAGGACGCTGTTTGGCGATATCATTTTTATTTTCGTATGCCTAATGATCTCATAGCTACAATACAGTGTGTATGCTTCATCTAATAACGCGTGTGTACAACAGCAAAGCTAAGGAAAATGACAATTATGGAACGCCCCTAACCCCCTCTGTGCCACGCTATTATTTTGAATTCTCACCAAAAACAGCAAAATTATTTTTATTTACCCCTGTAGCCAATATGGTTTACTTCCTCAGAGAGAATAAATTCACTTCTTCTTGCTCCATGCATTGTGTGTTGCGATCTACCTAAAGCACGATAGAACACCAAGACAAAACTAGCATTGTCCATTCAATAATTCACATTATGGTTCATTTCATCTTTCTAGTTGTTTTTTTCATCAACAGACAGGTCATGACAAAGTGGCCATCAAAATCTAGACCTTTTTTTTCATTTTGTTCATTGGCTAGGTGGTTAAGGACCTGGCTTACTTGTGATAATCTAGGGGACCTCTTCTTGCATTCCCGTTGAGCACGTGTGGCTGCACGTCTCTCTGTAAAGTAAACCATCTACTTATTTTATAATGAAAATCACAGTAGATGTTATAAGTGCGTCTTCCAATTACTATACATTCTTTCCGCACCCCTCCTCTTTTGTAATGAAGAATTTCTTTGTGTGTATGTGCCCTAGATTCCGATTCTCTATGATATCGGCTTTGTCTCTTACATCTCCAATTGTCTCTTTTTCGAAGCTGTTGGTCTTATTCGTATAGAGTCCCACATTCCCATGTGGCCCTGTTTCAATGCAGTCCAAGTTGTCTAATTGTGGACACCTGCTGCTAGGTCTTGCTACGACGCGCAGACTATGAATTTACAGAATCCGTACGAGGTGCATGGGCATGGGTTTTCTTCTTACCCTTTCGCTTCCTTCCTTCTTTTTCAATCTAAATATCTTGAACAGTGCGCCCACTGTAAACTAAAGATAACTTTCACAAGTACAGCAAACATAATAACGGGCTCGGAATCAATTAATGCCACGTTTACCCTTGCAGTGGTTCTGGCGGATGTGATGGAATCGCTGAAATCGCAAACGTTATCTATTGGTTTCGTCTGGTTGTCAGAAGTAAAAAAAATGAGCCTATTGGTTCTCTTTCTTCTTGTTCACACGTTGTACTGCATGACTTTATGTTCGCATCCTTTATAATGTGTTATGGCCCACGCTTGTTTTTTATTGTATTCAATAGTACTGTCAGCCCGAGGGCCGTTACAGGAGTGGAATGTACGAACACATGCGATGGGATACAGTATGACGAAACGTTTTAGTTGTTTCTTTGGCTCTCACTATATGCCTCTAGCTGCACGAGCGACAAATGACTCTCCTGCGTGCATGTGACACGATGGGACGACAGTGTGCGCTGGCGTCGGACGTACAAGGAAGCAAGCACCTTAGAGAGGCTTGTCCGAGAGAACATATCGCTGAACGTTCGCATTCGATCGGTTTGGCCGATGGCATGTACACATTCAGCCTCTAGAAGGCAGTGTTGTCTGCGCCATCTGCTACCGGTAACAGGCCCGGAGATGCGCTTGTTGGCGCAAAGAGCTGTCCTTGTCAGGCGGAAATCAAGGCTCGCCAGCGCACGTGCTAGGCTATATATATATATATATATATAGCCTCATCCCACAGGGCACGGCACAGAAAACTGACGCTGCGACAGCAACAAGACGCAGTCGGCTGGGTGATGGATGTTGTGGCTTAGTACGTGTCCAACTTTGCTTCAGCTCACGTTGTAGGGTATTTTGTTTGTTTTCAGCTTTGTACCGCTCATCCTGTGTAGTTCCTTGCAACTTCGGTTGAGTCTGTGTTACATGCGCTGAATGCCCAAATATTCAGTTTTGCGTTGAACGGCAGTGTTGCAAATCAAAAGCTGCTTCATTCATTCATTCATTCATTCATTTAATAATGAAGTGAATATTTGATTATTAATTATTTCATTTATTCATTCATTTGTGTCTATAATTGTATACGAGCAGGAAGAGTCAGTATTTGTGCCGGCATTGATATGATCGCTATTGGTTTTTTGACAGAAGGTTGATAAGAGCACTGTAAAAAGGGTCCAGCGCTCCAAAGAAATATCTAGTACAGGACTAGACGTAACAAGCGGTGACAAGAAAGAATTGAATAAGGCAGTAGCGGAGAGAAAATTAATAAAAATATAAAGCGTACAACTAATTATAAAATTTTGACGAAAGCAGATACATTGATACGTGGCAGAGAAAATGATTTAGTAGGGGTGATTTTTTTCGTCGCTCATCGACATTTAATTAAATATTTGACGAGAATGATTGCGGCAGATTTTGGCAAAAGAACCCTGCGTTTAACATACACAGTGGTCCCGAGTGCATTTTATGAAGCTTTTGCCATAATTTGGCAACGATATTCCCTTGTTATATAGAAAAGTGAGATATTGGTACGGTGCATTTGGACAGGACCGTGCGCGCAAGAGATAGACGAAGAAGAACAATGATAGCGAACTATATGAACAGCATGGTTTCAGACGGGACACGTGGACGACGTAAGATCGTGACCGGGATGAGGACGGGATGTCATCAAAAGGCGATTTCATAATTTAGGTCACTTAATCGTCGCATTACTCGGCAGGGTATTGCGATGAATGCGGCGGTAGGGTATTGTGGCGTCGTACGACCGCACGACATGTGTCGTGTGTGCAAGAGAGGGACGAATAAGAAGTGGTCGACTGTCTACTGGAGCTGAGACTTGGGTACCAGCCCGCGCATTGACCACTGGCCTTTCACGTGTAAGTAGTTGTATATACGTTTGCGCCTGGCGGTTTGTCTTCGTAAAAATATTTTTAACGACGGAGAAAGAGATGTAAGAGCAAAGGGAAAGTTGTTACCAAGAATAAAAGTTCTATTCGGCACCCCGCTGTGATAAGGTACCGGGGAAAGGGTGCGAATGGTGATGAGAAAGAAAAAATAAAGGCGAAAATAAACAAGAGAAAGAAGGGACATATAAAGTGACAAGGAGGTTAGCCAGAGCTAATCCTGGTGTCTAGCTTCCAAGTGGGAAAGGTGTATTGGGATAGCAACAGAAATAAAAAGTACCACAAAACTACGTAAACCGCATACACTATCCAGAGGTAGCAATGGTAGCAGGCAGTGACTTCAAAATCTATTGTGTAAGGCCCGTAGACCTAAGGAACTGCAGTAATGCAAATACAGTCTTCTTCACGGAGTTCCTCAGCAAACTGTAGATGTATGTTGCCCCTGTGAAACCCGAATGTTTACACCGTGTCTCGCCTACATTCGTTCTCCCCTGGCCATCAAATGCGTCTACAGCCTGGATTACCGTGACGTGAACACAATACGTAGTATGCTTGTTATTCGGCGTCGTATTCATTAACTCGTATTCCTTCTACGCTGGAATGACCGGTAGCCTAAATGCGACACATTCAGCGTTAACGATACATTCGCACACTTTGTGCCTGCCAGCCTTATAGCATTAAGAGACAAGTGATGTGTGCCGTCGTTGGTAGAATCGACAATCATCCACCATCAGAACCAAAAGGTACCCCAAAAATAAAGAGATTAACTTCCGCGCACATGTGGACAGGAGCCTGAAAACATTGAGTGTTTCGCGCAGTCCATGTGGTTCCAAAAGCTCAGCAGTATTTCTAACGGCACTCCGACCTATACGTCGGTTGAGACGTATAGGTCGGAGTGGCGTTAGAAATACTGCTGAGCCCAACATTGTATTTCCATGATGGTATACTTGTCGGATGTGCCAAGTGAAATAAAGGGGGCCTTTGTGCACACTGTAGCGAGAGCGCACCCAGAGAAAGAGTGCGTGTCTTTCTTTGCACCCACAAAAATTCACATTCGGGGCAACCGATCATTGCGATGAGGAAGGATTTGGCGCTCGTGAATGCAGCGCCTTGTCCTGTCCCTTTTTTTTCTACGTGTATTGTTCCCTTGCGCTGTCCAACCATCATGAATTCATACCGACTCGCTCAACTCTGTTTCTACAAGGCCACTCCATGATGCATGCGACATGAGAGAGTCAAGTGACGCCGTTGATATTGCGGACGCAACTGCAAAAATTGACAGCATACTTGTGACCATCCCCGTGTCATGACCAGAATGCATACCCTTCGAGGCAATACTACCGTATCGCGCCCACTGCAGAACTGTGCATACGCACATCGGCCCGGCGCGTGCATCCATGACATCTCCGACTGAAGAAGGCGATGACCAGATGTGTCTGGAATAAACCAGTTTTTACTTGTAGTCCAGGCGTGTGTCGTGTACTTGACAATACTTCAAATGAGGAACTCGACCGTTAGACATCGGGCACAAATGAATACCGTGATAGCCTTCTCTATAGGCTTCATCCGTGTATGAATATTTAGATCTTATATCCTGAAGAACTTCCTCCTTTCTGAGCGTAGTAATTTGCTGACTTCTCAGCGATTCCTCGAAACATTCTGCCCTTTCTCCCTCTCAACGTGGTAAGCCAGGTGGAAGGTGGAGCTTTAAATCCGAATCCAAGGCATGAAGTGCTGGTTTGAGAAATCAGCCAATTTCCATCGAGCCAGGCAGGTTTTGTGTATCCATTGTAGGTGCATGTTAATAAAAATACACATTAAAGTGAGCTGCATTGAAAGTTCCCGGGTTACCATGCGAAGCAATGCATTCGTGCTAAAAGCTACAAGAAACAGTATTCACTATCATCGGCACTTCAACGCTCCATTGGCTAGGTCATTTCTAATGACATCGCATGACTGGCCGAGTAGCCAACAAAACCTGATGTCACGTCTTTTATCGAGTGTACAATGAGGATTTTTTTTGTATATTTAAAGGTTTCGTACACGCCATCGTTACTGGCCACGGTACACGCGAACATACGCGTATGTCAATTCCGGAGGGTATATTTCTCTGTAAAAAAAAAAAAAGAGTAACAGCTGCGATGGAGCCGATCTATCCCGCTATGTAGAAGTGAACAGCCTCCCAAGCTGAAGCTCTCATCACGCCCTTTGGGTTGCTCCCCGTCATCATAATATCGAGCGAACACTTGTGACGTATTTTCCTATTGCGTTCCGGCGCCTTACAGTTGGGGCCACATGAAAGCTTTTCACATGGGGCAATACATCCTTTTTGATAAGCAGGTGAAATATTTGGGAAACAGATTCTGCAGCCATCGTCTTTTCCATGCAGCTTGCTGCAGTTGGCTTAATCGGATCTGGTGCTGCTCTGAGAGGTAACGTAATGTTCAGAAAACAAAGAAGGAAATACTCTAGAGACTGCCAAGGCCATCGAGTGCGGGCAAATAAAGGAAGAAGAAAGCAAGTAATGGACACAGGAGGTACAAGACACGTCACGGATACAGAAGAGCTCGCTGGTTCAGTGAGCAATCTTCGATTGCTCGGGGAAATAGACCTCGGCAAGCTGGGCTCGGAGTTCACAATCTAGAGCATTCAGTTTTTGTGAATTTAATCATGGGGTTTGACGTGCCAAAACACGATCCGCATTTGAGGCACGCCGTAGTGGGGGACTCCGGAATAATTTGTATCACCTGGGGTTCTTTAAGGTCCACCTAAATCTAAGTACACGGGTGTTTTCGCGTTTCGCCCCCATCGAAATGCGGTCGCCGTGGCCGGGATTTGACCCCGCGACCTCGTGCTGCAACACCATAGTCACTAAGCAACCACGGCGGGTGCGGTTTTATGGCTACACTGCAAATGAAAAAAAAAGGAAATATCAGACTTAATCGTTAATAAACGATTGAAAAGTAGAAAGGTTACAACGTGCTTCTTTCGCCTTCTCTCACATTTGAGCAAGTTAATAAACAAAACACTTGTTCATAAAGTAATGCACCCTTTATTTTATAGATGGAAACGTTGATTTCCTATTCTTTGTTCAATGAGTAACTTTTCATAAAATAATGACAATAGATGCGTCGTCGAGCCAGGCATGTCAACTTTGAATTCGTCTTACCTGGAAAAAATTTAAAAGGTACAAATAGAATCAAATTAAATTGCAGGCCTTCTCTGCTCCTCTTTTTTCCAGTAGTTGTCCTAGTATTAGTAACTATGTGAACATATATAAACACGACACAGAGAGGAAGAAAGCGAGCTAGCAATTGTCTCCTTGAAGGCACACCCACCTGCTTGAGGAAGAGAAAAATAAAAGAGAAAAAGAAGAGGAATCACATAAAGAAAAGGGAACAAGAGGAAGGCACCCCACAATACACCACATCACATGACGAGTACGGGTATTAGAGATGAGATTCTATAATCCCGTGGTTGTGAACAATTCTGTTACAGCTTTGTGAGCCTCCTATCGAGATGAAGCACAACCTCTCGTAAATAAAAAAATATCAAGCCCATTTCAAGGAAGATTAAGTGGCGGGAACATGCTCAGTAGCACACAGTGACAAATGTTTTCGGAAAGTTGTGCATTCTAACAGCAATTGTTCAAGCGTTTCGTGGTTGTGCCCACAAGCCGTACACAAAGGACCCGGGGCACGTACTTGCAGGTGAAGTCGATGTGCTGCGTAATTGCACCGGATGCGTAACTCCAGCAAAGAAACCAAGTGGGGCTGCTTAAAGCTCGGCCCGTGAGTAATGTAGGGTACGATCCCTTGGGTACACGTTCATCCAGGTGCGAGTGCTGTAGGAGGTGGCGTATAAGCTGTCGCATGTCATAAAGTTTGAATAAGGTATTATTAGTGCAGTCATTGTTCTGCCCCGAAACCACAAGAGCATCAGCTTCCTGAGTCACCATTGTGCAATATGGTATCCACTGAAGCATTAGCATCGTTCCATGAATTCCATGAGTAATTGGAAGAACCATCTTGAAAACTTCAATTAAAAAGGTGAGTCAGCGTTGGCACTTGGCAACCACCTATCCCAAAGGTAAACCCCAAAACATGCTTCTCCATCCGTGGGTACACCGAGTGTACCCACGGATGGATTTATTTTACTCTCACACAGAGGAACAGAGCAAACTAAATGTTCTGCCATTGATCACGTTCTTCACCGAGAACCGGCACCTTAGAAAACAGAACGTTGTATGTATGGACCTTGCGCACTGACCCTGTATCCAATTTCCATACTTCATACGTATAGCATAGCCTGCTGTATTATTTACTGTGTATCTACTCGTAGTGTGCATGGACTTAATTACTTCGTGAGGCACGTGACATCGACGCGCCGAGGAAGCAAGTGGCGTGGCTAGCGCGCTATAGTGTACATATAACGCCCATATGTAGAGGGCCTAGCACAATTTAATCACCCTGGTCTATATCATTTGCCTTTTTGCATCTTACTCCCGTCTCACTTGCTGGCATCTTGCTGCGCGTACTGGCTTGTAACATAGGCCTAATTTGGCCACACTTCGCACCGTGCTCGTACTCAAAGCTTTTCCGAGCGCAGCCTTCGGTGTGAGCTGTATGTATACTTTTTTAAGTTTTGCCTCCCTCTTTCCATCTCATTTTCTTTGCACTGATATTCAATACTTGCAAAAAACCTGCGAAGTGTTGCAAAGTGGCTCACGAGTCTCTAGGGGTATGTATCACTGGCCTAGCAGCCTGCAGTCTCATCTGTGTCGTTTCAACATCGCATTTCGATCATAACAATTAGGGTTCTCAGGAGTTCGTATAGTGCCATTATTGTGTTGTCGTTTCACCTCCTGTGTTTTATGGCCTCTAATGCTTACGAAAAGCCACCATTGAAGAAATAGGTGATTAATTTTCCGACAACAAAAGCGGCGAACTGTGGCTGATCTTCCGACGGCGGTTCTACTTTAGGACCCTGCTTAATCGTACAGTATAAGTCATGCATTGCAATATCATAGTTATTTTTGTATTTTAAGACGATTAAGATTTCCTTGTCAATGCGAATCTAAAGCAAAAATATATTCAGTGAGTTCCGTTAGGTTCAAGAAAAAAAGACATGCCATTAGTCTATTTAGACAAAGTTCGGCATGCTATTAAATGTGCTAAATATTGGAAACGCCATTCAGCTGGGTAAGAATACTGAACCGGTGTTAAAAGAGTGATGGTAATTATCTCAAAACCTAGCCTGTGGGATTTTACTTGTCAGATTAGGGATTTGTGGGAGTATTGCAGGCATGACGGAGCGTGCCTCCCTGCCCTTTGAAGGATCTTCGTTCTTTACCAAGAGTGGTGTCGCCAGCAGCTTCACTTCATTCCCTGAACACTGAAGGTTCATTGCACAATATCTTTGACTCCATGTATAACTAACCAAAAAATTTAAGGTGAAAGGGGACTTGACTTATCTTACTGATTTCTGTTGCATTGCCGCAGCACTTGCTGCGAAAAAAGAAACACGATCGACGGGCGACGACCTATTTGTACGCACTTGACTACAAAGTCATCAATTCCCCCAAGACAATTAATTCCACACGGTGATGTAGAAACACCACCGAGAGTTTCTTGTTTTATAAAACAAAAGAAAAGAAATGAAGCTATTTAAAACGCCCGCACGAAAGCAACCCCTGAATGCTAACATTTTTTTTTCCATTAGCTACTGCCTTCATTTAATCTGCCCCTAATGAATTTTGTCTCCACCGCAAAGCTCGCGTCCCACTCACGAAAATCTACAGTAGATAAATACTTTTTGTTATATTTCCAAGACGTAAAAGTTAACTAATGACCATGTGGACTTTCGCAAAAGCCATGAAGCATAAATATTAGGCCTAGGGTTACGTTTTTTTTTTTAAGATGTTATGTGCTTGTAGTTCATCCGCCTTCGACATTTAGAAATTCACGAATGCCTACACCAACCTCACGGGAATGCCAAAAGCCCACAATGTGAAGTTTGTGGGTACAAAGAGACAATAGCGCACGTTCTGTGCGATTGTCATCATTTCAATGCACAAAGAAGAGTTTCAACACTACACTAAACAGGATTGACGGCGGTCCTCATACGGAAACCAGAATTCTTGGACCCTGGTCTCAGTCGATGTCAGCCCGAGCTGTTATAAAAGTGCTAATGTGTATGCTTTTTTAAAGCAATGGGACTTACTTAAAAACTGTACTGTGCGGGCAAAGCTTTTTTTGTATTTTTGCTTCATGTTCTTTTTTTCTTTTCAACTTTTCTGCCCTTACCCAATCCCCTGTGCAGAGTAGCCAGACGGACGATTAATCTGCTTAAACTGTCTGCCTTGGACATTTTCTTTGCCCTCTCTCGTGAGATGTGAGCTGTCGTTTACTTGTTAATAATGAAACTGCACAGCAAGACACAGTGGCAGAACTTATTTATGCGGTAACGTTTTTCCTTGCATTATGAAAGTCGCATCGTTAGACGCGGAATTACGTCAAGGGTCTTAGGATCTCCGAATTTATCTTCGTTAGGGTCGGAATACAGAAATACATGATTTCCTATTTGCGCTAACGACATGTATAAACTTCGGCTGCAGTACACGTCAGAAAACAAAGGGACAACACCATAGGTCGACTGTTAGCCGGTCCAGAGAGAATAATTACTGTCGTGTTCTGGCCACACTCGCGAAATGGCTTCCGTATATCTACTGCAAACAAACACGCCTCGCCTAACTGCAGTTAGCATCGCCCTACTGCAGTTTCGCTGGTTGCTACTTTACAATGACAACAGTCACAAATACGGTCTGCACTCAGCAATAGAAACACAGAAGGCATCGTAGCTCTTTTCCAGAACCTCACTGTCGGAATTGTTTATAGCTGTCACTGTGCAGGAAATCACGCGTCCGTTTGACCTTTACGAAGCTGCCGCTATTGGTATAGTGAGAAGTCTCCGTGGGATAGAGCAGTGATACGGGAAAATTCAAGAAAGTTCCTGCGAGTCCTGAGCAAATAGTTATTCTCATGTGTAACTCATGCGGCAAGTGCATTGCAGTCGCTAGAGAGTTTATAATAAGCCCACGCTCAAGCATCAACAACAATTAAGCGTTCCACGTCGTTCCTTGTTTTACTCCTGTGGTGCGCATATATGAGCCAGAAGAATTACTTTCTCCGTGCCGCCTTGCGCTGGTTGAGCCCAAAAGCCTGCGCTGCGTAATGAAGACAAATAGCGCGCGGGCAGGAGAACGTTGTTGTTTACCATTCTAGTATTGGTCGCTATAGATGAAGAGGAAATGCGAAATCTCCTCTGCATTGAAGTCAAGAGGAAATACGAGAGCTCATATCTGAGACGGGAACAACTTAACGTGCTATTCATCTAGACTAAGTTGTCTTACACATGTGCGAATTGCACTATGGAAGCTTTAAGGAAGAATAGTTAGCGGCTTGTCCTATAAAGCGATCACAACTAAACGGGAGTGCACACTGAGTGCACATTGGCGCTGGGCTACGATGTCAGGTTATCACAAATATTATACAGAGCAAGAAATATGACAGTTACACTGCTGCAAAGGAGGAGAAGAGGAAGCGAGGGAAAGGCCTAGTGTTATCGACCGGCTGGCTACCCTGTGCTGGGGTAACGAGGTAAAGGAAATTAAATCTGATAGAAAGAGACACACTCTAATACAAAACAAAAACGAAAAAAAAAAACAAGGTCATACCTCTACGTTAGCGTAGAGTTCGTTATCACAGCCTAAGTATGCGTTAGAATACTTTTAACTCTTTACCTCGTATCTCTTTTGCACTTTTGTGCACACTGTGACGTGCTCGCGTACATTCACCACACCCCGAGTTTTCTGTCTAGATACCTCAAAGGTGCCGGAGTCTGCCCATAATGCTGTAAAGAAATGCCTTTCTGGCGGTGAGTTCGTACCCATGTCTTCCAGTCCAGCAGCCTAATAATGTTCTAACTAGTAGGCCATGGTCACACTTATTTTTTTCATTATTGCACAGAAATTATGTCAGTAATGCCGAGCGAACATTATTTACATCACATTCACATCACACACACACAAAAGAAAATTGCCCACTAAGCTATACGGTGTAATGAAAGTTCAAGAATCTGGCAAACAAACACAAGCGTTAAAAGCGAAACCCATTCAAGGACTGGATCAAAGGCTTCCACCACTCTACGCACTAAAGACCGACCTTGTCGAGTGAAGTGACTGGGCGTGCGTGTCTGTCGATCATACAGCTCGCCCATAGTGAATCAAATTCAGTAACATGAACAACTCACATGGTTTATTATTGTTGTATTCTTGAACCAGAAGAACCGAATTCATAAGATATGATAGGATTTTTTTATGGTTCATTGTAAAATGTCCCTAACATCACATGCTTCTAGAGAAAGAACAAAACACGGCTCTATTGTCTCCGGTTGACTGCGAAGTCTGCAATTTGAATTGCACATATACTTTTTTTGTGATGCCATCTGTTTTACTAACCAGGGGGAAAACTGAATATTTAAAAATGTATTCGCTGTTGGCGATATACAGATGTTATGGACATGGCAAAGTATTATAGCTTGACCTGATAGAGGCTAATACGACTTTCGGTACATCGGTTCAGGGAAAAGGTTATGCATAAGTTCCACATTTAGCGACGCTCAATCAACCCTGAGGAAATATTCTAGAGCGAATCTGGCTTTTAACATGGTACGCAAATAAAAAAATCAGTTTATCGAAGCATAAGAAACAATGCACGCACAAAGAGCATACAAAGAGAATAGAATACAGTATAAAATACGCTACATATAACACTGCCTAAGTTGGTCGAATGCGAAATACTCTATATTTAAATTTTGTTCATGGGTGGATGGATGGATGGATGGATGGATGGATGGATGGATGGATGCAAAACTTTTTTGCAAGTCCTGAGGTACGTGACTCAGCACGTAGCGGGCCACTCCCACGCTGGGACAGTCATTCCATGCCCCACCCCCGCATCGTGGGCCAGCTGGACAGCCCATAGTTCTAGGAATGATGCAACATAACCTATCTTCACCTCTTCGCCCTTTGAAACGTCTGGCGGGTGCGTCACGGGCCAATTTCTTGCGTTATTCTCTCGTGACAACTTAGTGCTTTGAGAAGCTGTGGTGCTGTGGCTTGAGGATTGAACCACATATTTAAAGCGAAGCTTTCTATGTTTCACGGATTCGCCCATGAGCGCCGTAAACGCGCTGCAGGAATGCCAACTTACACAATGGAACTATCTGAGCATCTGCGCACACAATAGCGCTAACAACGGCTGCGCATCTGCGCACACAATAGAACAACGATGCGCGACATACGTATTGTATAACACTATAGTTTACATTCGCCGTTGTACTGATAATAACAATGGGAACTGCAACGCCACGCTACTCAGACGAACTGTATAAGTGTGCATTGCATTACGCGCGTCACACAATGTACTCCCGGCCGTCACCATGGGTAGGCCGCGGGTGCAGCCCACGGCAGAAGCGGCTTCCGTACGCGAACGTAAGCGCAAGCGTGATCGTGCCCGGAAGGCCGATCCAGTGTATCGGCAACGGCAGAGCATCTGGCTGTCTACCACAGTGATCACAAGACAGTACTGTGCAAGTGTAGAGTCGTCCGTGAAAGTGTGAGTCGAGTAATCAGCGGCTGCATGATCTAAAATAAAGGCTATGCAACTTAACGAAATGTGTCTTCATTCAACTTCAACATTAAAAAATACAATTCTAAACAAGCACTCAAATCAGATATGCATCGTATTAGGTCGCTCAGCATTTCTTGGGTTCGTTGCGTGGTCGTTGGTTTTGGACTTTGATTCAGTTTGCATGGGGGAAAGCTTCGTGTTCAACCATCTTTTTTTTTTAAGAAAGGGCTTTGATTTTTTTAGTCTGCGCAGCCCTCAAAATCAGCGCTCGTTTTTCGTCATACACATACCTACAAAGGGTGTGAGGTTCACCTATAACGCTGTCGCATTAAGAAACAGCCCATGAGTGCGATGTAGCGCACGACACTTTTTAGTCTGTCATTTAACGCTCAGGTCGTCAAGAAGCGCAACAATGATTTCGACGCCTTCTGTCTTGACCAGTATCCTAGGAGTCTTAGCTGATAGCGGTATCCTTTGTAATGTTGCAAAGAGTACAGCTATTCATAATGAGAGAGTGAAAGAGAAAACAAGAGGTGAAAGGCAGAGAGGTTAACCCAACTAAGTATACCGTCAGCTGCTCTGCACAGGGGGATTAGGTAAGGGCAGAAAATATGAGAAAACAGGAGAAAGTGAAAAAATGTACCATTGTCCAACCCACAATCTTAAAAAGATTTGCATTTTATCATAGAAAGTTTCACTTATACTCTGCGCTTTCCCGAAATTACTGTAGTAATTACTCAGTGCACAAGCGATATGCAACAACGATTTGTCAGCAATAATTTTCACGTTGTCACTTGCCCATGGATTGGTTGTAAAATGCAGGGCCCCTGCACAGCAGTAATACGAAGTGCTTTGATAAGCATAATGTGAGGGTGGTGCTAATGTAGCCTTAGTATGCGTGCTTAACAATGTAACATCGACTTCAACCCAAGAAACTGGTTGACAAGTGCACGTGCTAGACACGCAATTGTTAATGACCTGGTTGTCCCTTAATAGGCATTCCCCTTCACAAATACCTTATAGACGCGGTAAAAAGCTTCCAAAAATTTAGTAAATGCCGAGTTTACTTATTAGGCTTGTAATATTTCAGTGAGGCCTTACAGTTTCTGCGATAAAGTGTAAGAGTAGGGTTGAAGATTTATATGCAGAAGACAAAGTTAATGTTCAACAGCCAGGCAAGAGAACAAGAATTCAGGATCGCCAGTCAGCCGCTAGAGTCTGTACAGGAGTACGTTTATCTAGGTCAGTTACTAACAAGGGACCCTGATCTTGGGAAGGAAATTTACAGAAGAATAAAAATGGGTTGGAGTACATAATGCACGCACTGCCAAATCCTGACTGTGAGCTTACCAGTGTCATTGAAAAGAATAGTGTACAATCATTGCATTCTACCAGTGCTAACACATGGAGCAGAAACTTATACGTTAACAAAGAAGCTCGAGAACAAGTTAAGGACCGCACAAAGACCGATGGAACGAAAAATGTTAGGTGTAATGTTAAGAGAAAGGAAGAGGTGGTGTGTATCAGAGAGCAGACGGGGATAACCGATATTCTATTTGACATTAGGAGAAAGAAATTGAGCTGGGCCGGCCATGTAATGCGTAGGATGGATAAACAGTGGACCATTAGAGTTACAGAATGGGTGCCAAGAGAAAAGAAGTGCAGTCGAGGACAGTATAAAATTAGGTGGGGTGATGAAATTAGGAAATTTGCAAGTGGAAATTGGAATCGCCTAGCGCAAGACAGAGGTAATTGGAGAATGCAGGGAGAGGCCTTGCTCCTGCAGTGGGCATAAATATAGGCTGATGATGATGATTTCTGTGAGACTGAGTTTAGAAACACTTTACCGACGGGACAACACAAACTAAATATACATTTTCATGAGAACATAGTTGTTTTTATTTATTTATTATTTTTATCTCATTGTACACTATATAAATAGTTCCCTTCTTCCTACACTAATCTCTCTCCCTGCCTCTTCCCTAAACCCCATCTCCATTGCTTATCGCCATTCAGGTTTCAACAGATGTAGCTACACAGTTAGTGTAGCTATTACTACTGTTACTGCTACCTTGCTCTTGTTTTTCTAGAGGAAACATCATAGTCATATGACTATTATGGCATATGGCAGATGAAGCAGCATGCTCGGCTCATCACAAACATCACCTGGTTCCTACACCACTCTCAAGGACGAATGCTGCGCAGCAACTTGAATCGATTGCTCGCCACATCACACTTCTGCGATGGAATTCACCGGGTTTCACCAACTCACGTTTTCACTCTCTTGACCCTAACTTGCGACTTCGCCTACCACCTGGGCTCTCCCATCGTGAAACAACTTTACTGTGTCGCATGTCGTTGGTTGTCGCATTTACCAGCGCCTATTCGTTCCTAATAGGGATGACCAACAGAGCGGCGTGCAATTTGTGCGGTTACGACGAGACACTCGAGCACCTTCTGTGTCACTGTCCATCTTTTGACACTCAACGACGTATTCTCCAAGCTAAACTCAACCTGTTAGATAACAGAACGCTCTCGGACGAAGAAATTCTTTGGTCATGGCCTATGCATTCTTGCATGCAAAAGGCCACAAAAGCCTTTCTGCAGTTCGTGAAGAGTACTGGATTGCACGAACGCTTGTGACAGTGGAGATTCTTCTGTGACTGTCTCTGCGCATGACTGACTCCAATTTTTTTGTCCTTATCTATTCTTCCCCTTTCCCCAAGTGTAGGATAGCCAATCGGGCACGTCCTTGGTTAACCTCCCTACTTTTCCATTTTCGTATCTGTCTCTCTGCAAGAAGTATTGCATTAGCGTAGACGTTCTATTTTAGCCGCCGTCGTTAATAAATATATGTTTACTTTCGAGAATGTTGAACATATTGAGGAGCTTTTACGATGACGCTCACTGAGAGCGTCCTTAGCAAGCTGAGATGTACTCGTTCAAAGCTTAAGGCCACTAAAAATGATATACTTTTAAAGAGCTAACTGTGTGGGCTGAAATGTGCCCAGTGAGTCTTGTTTCCCGGCCGGAACTATAGCAAAGATTCTAACACGTAACTGAGCGAGTGAACAAGAGTGCCCAGTGCTCACCGACGTCAACCATGTCCAAAGAAAGGGAGTCACAGCGCTCGCACACAGTGATAATGGATGACAGCCGTGAGGAAACAAGCCGGGAATACGCAAACTGCACTCCGCGTCGGTAGTGTCCATACTGCTGTGCACAGTGCGGGAGGGTGGAAGTGGGAAAGAATGGTGATGTGCATGGATCTACTTGAAAGTACCTATTGTACCCCAAAAGAAATGGACGCATTATATGAGTGCTATGACACGTTCGCAGATCATCCATCATGTTCGCGCATTTGTATGCGCCGCAGTGTGTGTGTATGGATGTGAGTCATTTTTTTTTCGTTTGTGTTTGTGGTGGAGAGAGAGAACACAAACAAAGTCTGGGTGCGCGTCACTGAGTGAGAAACCACGTTGCACAACTTCACAGCCTGAACATTCACTCAACCAGAATGCGGCATCTTGACTCTAAAAGTGAGGTTCAACGTATCCAGCATCGCTTGGCTTTTTTAAATGAATTTGGTCAGCCAGGTAACGAGGTGCGGAAATAACCCGTGCTAACATGGCTTCCAGTTCCAGTAAATTCTGCAAGACAAGTTTGTTTAGGGAAATGTCTTAGCTCTTCGCGCCCGTGATCTACACAAATCGCTCAGCTCTGGTATAAAGCGCGCTATTCTAACGAGATTCTGCCCCATATTTCTTGATCTAGTGCTTCCAGCCCACCCCGTTAAATTTATGACCCACACGACGTACGTCCATGACGAAACTAATAAAAATAGCACGCAAAATAGCGCGCAAAAGCGGGGCAGATAACAAAATCGAGAAGCCCTGTCACGTCGTTTGGTCGGTCGGTGATTTCTCTTCTAGAATAAGGACGAACACGACCTTGATCTACTTCAAGGCGACACTGTGAGTCTAATGCTAGTTTTATGCATCCTTCTAACTTTTTTTGTCGCTGTATACTGCATTAGTAGTCAGCTAAGGTTCCGGAACAGACCACTCCAAGTAACTAAATCTGACAATGCAATCAACATAAGCAGTACAGCCCTACGAAACAAAGACGTGCAGCACAAAGTGCTTCGAAAAGTTGGGCGCGGAATTCTAAAAAACAAGAAACAAAGCGCAGGTTAGAACTGAGTTATAATGTTGGACGCGAAGTAAAGAGTATGCTTTTGTATGTTTTGCTTCTAATAGGTGAAAGTGGGCAGCGGCCGCCATGCTATCTTTATTAGTATTCCAAGTCGTAACCTGGCTGCATAAGCACTGGGCACAATACGTTTTTGTGCTGCAACGGAATAACTTCAATCTACAAAGGAGCTTACTGCAAAGTAATAAGACAGCGCACTTCGATACAAGGTCGTCACACAGTGAACATACGCCAGCGCTGTTGAAGTTGTGAAACCTCCACTGCGAAGCACACGTGATGCGGAAATATTTTAACGCATAGCGTTAAGGGCCCCGTGTTGCATAAAATCCGCCTTCGGCGTCGGCGTGGATTTCGGTGTCCGTGGCGGAGAAAATCACCCCGAGCCAACCCGACCGCGCAGGCCCTCCGCGTGGTGCAAGGTGTTAGCGAAAAAAAAATTGAATTTCTAAGAGTAAAATCCATCATAAAAATGGTAAAGTACGACTTAACCACAACCTACAGACATGGTGTCGTGCGATAAAAAATAAATCTGTTACGAGGAAACTCAAACACAAACCCCTCTTGCCAGCATTTCTACTATACCAACAGCGGCGCGCTCGGGTAGGCTTCTTGCGAAAATCTTATCCAGATGGCGCTGGCATCCTCGGCAGGTCAAATTGGGACTTCGCCTGCCTAATGCGTTTTGGTCAGGCGCACGTGTCGGGGCAATAGCAAACAATTAATAAAATAATAAAAAAGGTCCTAGGAACTTCACATTTTAATAGGACGATTTATATTGCTCCTGGAAAAACATCTTCCCAGCAATGCATTTCTGTTTAAAAGTGAAGCCGACTTTAAGGGGATTGGTGTAAACTTATATTTCGTTAACTGGCTTTCCCGCGCTCTGTGTTGCAGTGAAACCTACTCAAAGAAAAATGCGATGCGAACGGGTCCCGATAACGCTATCGCGTTCCGCTCTTAAAGGCGAAACTTAAGCGTCCTCCAATTTTTGACTTGTTATTGGATAAAAAAAAATGTGGTTGATCCCTCTTATATAGGAATCGGTATAGAACACGAAAGTGAAACGTGTCTTCACAGAAGTAGTGTAATGTTTATTGCACATTGATATATAATGTCTATTGGTGTTTTGTGGCTAAAGCGCCCTTAGGCGTTGATGCACCCACGCTGACGCCTGGTGGCACGTCTCCTCCATCACGACTACCAACGTCGATGACCATGAGCAACCGTCGTGCATATGGAAGCTGCACTACGCTGCACACGCTAGCACAACGCGAAAGACGAAGCACGTAACTGACACACTAATACAACGCGCAAGACAAAGCACGTAACTGAATCGTCACCGAGTCAAATCAGCGCGTACAGCGCGTCGTAATTGCAGCCTCCGCGATTAACTTCAGAAACATTTTCAGAGCTAATTGCGGAGGCCACGCTCCGCTGTGCTGAGTACGGTGAACGCCACCTAGGTGGCGTTGGTAGTGCTTCTTGATGCCAGCGTCCCTTCGAATGCTGGCATCGAGGCGTCGTAGTGCTGAGACCACCGAAGCGTTCACTGTCGGTGCGCGTTAGTGTCATAATGCAGTACTTCTCTTTTCTGCTCGTAGGCGGCGGCACCGCCCCGAGCAAGAGCGCGGGTACACGGAGGAGTGATATAAGGCGCGTCTGTGTAGCTCTCTGCAAATGCGTTTGTGGCGCAATGGGTTAAACGCTCGGCGATCTATCGTCGCGGACCGAGAGGTCGTGGGTTCGATTTCCAAATTTTCCATGTTTGTGGAACTTTTTCTTCTGGTTTCTTTCTTTGTATTATGTTCGTGTACATTGTAAGCTGACGTATTTCCGTGACGGAAATACGTCAGTGAAGTCTTGGTGGACCCCGGCATAAAACACTTTCGTGTTAAAAAGTTGTCGCAGTTTCACCTGAAAGGCGAAGCATCAATTGCGATAGCAAATTTGAAGAGAGCTATAAGGAGTAATGATAGCAGCTTTATCAGCTGTATAACCTTGGACATGCAGCAGCACCGGCAACACGCAGAACTGTTGTCGACGCCGTCGGCGTTTTGCCCGAGTTCGCTCAAAATGCGTGCGGCGTTGGTGACTGTTGCCGGAGCCTCTGATATAAATAGGCACTTCGTGCCACAGCTAAACGTCGCCTCTCTTCCCTCCCCCTCCCCCACGGCCTCTCGCGCGTCGGAAGAAGGCGCGTTTGCTCTACATATATGGTGATTGTAAAGGAGAAAAGAGACGCCTACTTCTGCAGCCCTTAAGGGAGCACAGCGCAGAACGTGCGTTTGTTCTCCGCCGTGCGTTCACTCCCCGTGAAAGCGCGCGTCCCTCGCGCCCTTTCACTCGCACATACAGCGTTCGGCGGCGCGCGGCGACGCCGTCGCCGTCGCCGTGAGGTTCCGTATGACGTCAATGGAGATGAAATCGTCGCGGTAAGTGGTTCTTGAGGGAAAGGGAAAGCGCCAACCTTTCCCTTTCCCTCAAGAACCACTTACCGCGACGATTTCATCTCCATTGACGTCATACGGAACCTCACGGCGACGGCGACGGCGACGGCGACGGCAACGGCGACGGCGACGCCGACGGCAGAAATCTGCTTTGGAGTGTCCATATAATTGCTATCGCAATAAAAGCTAACCTTCTACAATTTAGTTAGGCATTGTGGCTATGTTACAACACATGTACTGGCCTCATCGCCTTCTGCGGTAGGGAGTACGCAGAATTAAAAAAAAACACGTCAAAATGGCTGGCGGCATTGCAGAACGAAGGGCGCTTAACACTAACGCTTGCCGCAATAAGAGTTCATAATTTTTCTTGTAAAAAATGAGCGATATTACAAAATTGCGTGACACGCGCGCGTGTTTTTTCGTCGGTCAACTTTTTATTTCTTACAACGTAATGTTTTGGCGATATGTACACTTTATGCACCAGCGCGTGTCCGAGTTTAACGGGCTCTCTGATGCTGATTTCATTGCGTTGAAGTTGTGAAACCTTCCGCTGATGTGCACACACATGGTACAGTTGCATTATCTTGATGGATGTGCTCCTGTAGCACGAAACATTCGCTTGCAGATGATCACTACGAATTACCTCTCTTGCTTCTTTTGGTCCTTAGCGCCATAGCCGATCGAGTGTCAAACGTAATCGATCTCGGCTATTCACAAGAACACAGTAATATCTGCTGCGCGCACGTCAGCCGTAACGTGGTGCCCTCTTGCCCCTGCAAACCTGTCGACAGCCTCTTATTTATTACACGTCGTTTGCATCATCCATCGCTTAGAGAATGTATCCAGCTGAGTGAAATATATAGTCCTGGCTGTGTGCCGAAGCGATAAATTCCATTAAGCCTCCATCCACCATCAAACGCTGGGTGAAGGGTGCTGCTGTCTGCCGCTTTTTTTTTTTTCATGGCTTCCTTGAACTTCGCGCACGTTGCTCACAAAAGAGACAGATAAAGGCGTCAGCAAGGGAAGCAAATTTCGCTTTATTATTCTCACTAATATTTTTGCCATCTGGAATGAACCATGCGGTGACACCTACCGAAAGTATGGACCAAATTCACACAACTTGTAACTCGAGAGAACTGCTGGTCTTGTCCTACCACTTTTGCGACAATAAATTTGTTTCATGATTAACCTTGCGCTTGTTTTTATCAACCGCCCTAACCTGTGAGCTGCGTTCTGTGCAGGGGACCAAGTCATGGTCACGGTTCGCGCTTTGTGTGCACCGTCGCACGTGGTGACCCGATGATATAACATAGTAAAAAAAAAACGGCCTTTAAGACTGCTGCATCAAAAAAGAAAAGGAAATAAACAACGACAACTACCCACCTCGGCCATGGAAGTACAAAATTTATGGCTTTTTCTTTTGCTTAAGTTCCATTATGGCTTATACCTACAATGACGCGTTGCAACATACAACCATAGCGGTTCTCTCGCGAAGGCGTTTGAATTCCCTTAAATATACGGAAGGTGAGGTAATTAAATGTTTTTCTCTGGATTGCTCTAAAAACTATCATACACTTTAAATGATTCAATGCAGTAATTAAACAAGTGGTTACACAAAATAGAGTAATTAACTCTTGAACCAAAGAGCCTTGCGATTGATCCCAATGAAACACTTGATGCGAGCCATTCGAGCAGCTCGTAACCACTTCAAGGAATGCAAGAAGTTGAGGTTGCTAATTGGTTAGCGTAGTGAATTCCGGCGAACTAAACACAGAAAAGCGAAACTTAACGGACGAGTCGCGCAGCTGCAATGCCCATAGTAGACGTCCATGAGTGACTTGATGGCTCATGCCTCTCATGTAGGCAAACAAGCGAGCGTCCTTATCAAGTCGCGTTCTGGGTCACTTCGCGCTCGCCCGACCGTGAGGAACAAGCGGTTACGTCGCTCATGGGCGTCTACTATGGGCGTGGCAGTTGCGCTGTTCGGCTGTTCGATTTGGCTGTTCTGTGTGAAATGCACCGAATTTATTACGTTGTAAAATATTGGCAGTGTAAGCTTTTTGAAGGTTTAGAAACAGTTATGAGCTGCTCGGGTGGAGTGCTTCAAGTGTTTAATTAGAATCAACTGCGTTACTCTTATGGTTCAAATTATAATTGCTCTAATTTGCGTATTACTTGGGTAATCCCTATAATAAAGCATTTTCAAATGTAGAATTGTGTGTAGGGGAAAAACAATCTCGAAGAAATCTTCGTGAAACACCCGGTATATCCTCCTCAGACCCCTTGTACAATACATTGCCCATTGCCTTAAACCTTTTTTATCGTAAGTTACTCGGAAGTGATTACTCAAAATATTCACTCTTGGTATGATGTATGTCACCTCCTACTCTTGTTTGGGAGCGGGAGAGTTGCGTACATGCGCTACTCTCGATGGAGGAGAGGCACGACTGGCAGCACAGCAAGCAAGGATTTAATATGTACAAGAGCGGTAAAGGCGCGAGGCACACAAAACTAAAACTATATTTCAACAAAAATGTTCACTCGAACTTAAACAACAAACTCAGATGAAATACAAACTACTGAAAAAGAACTATCTCGGTTCCGGAGCCTAGCTCCGCCTTAAATGTCTCTAGGTCAGTCCTGGCCTTGACTCGCCAAAGTCTGACCACCCTAAATTCGGCCTAACTGCGTCGCAATCATGGAGGAAGGGAGTGCGGGCTCTTACGGACCGTCGGTTTGGAGTTCTTGTTGTCGAGTCCCCGTCGTGCGCGTCCCAAGCGTTGCGGGTGCCGTAAGTGCCGACGTCTCGCGGTTCCGTTGACCTGACCGACTGCGTGGCTGGTGCCCCGGTAGCCGCCGCTGACGTGTCACTCGCCGGGTTAGGCTTCGCGAAGCGTTCTTCGCCTTACGTCGATCGGCATGGCGACCCGGTGTCACGGTGATTATCAGTCGAACGGGCTTGGCCGAGGAAGAGGGATTCTCGAGAAGAAGACCGGAACCACCGTGAGCAGCAGCAGCCGGTCCCAGGAGCTTCGCCCGGACGTCTCCGAGGACTACAGCTACGCCTCGGCATTGCCAGCGTCACAAGCCTCGTGGCCGGATCCTCCGCTCTCTCGTCGTCAGAGCATGGCTGACGAAGCTACCTTCCAGCTCAAGTGCCACGTCGATAATGCTGCTTCACCTCGCTTCTGCCTCGACCACACCTCGGTTCGCGTGCCCCGAGCGCTCGCGCCGTTTAGAATGCTCCGTGATCTTCTTTGTCTTCTTTTCTCGCCACAGGCGACCTCTTACATGTGACAATGTACGGTGCGTGTGTAACTGTAAAGAAATGTTTTACTCATATTCTTGTAATCCGCTTTTGCCAAATTTAACAATGAATTGCTCCAGACCTCTGTGTCGTTCCAGACTGCCGAAAGCAGCCTCAAGGTGTGCTTCGAAGTCACTGAGATTGCGTGAGAATACCACACGCGGCAGCAAGTAGTAGTAGTAGTAGTATAACTTTTATTTAAAAAATTACATCCAGGTCCAGTGGGTGGGTCCCTCAGTCCAGGGCCCCATTGGCGTTAGCGGCACGCCGGGCTTGGTCGAGAAGGGCCAATTGGTCCTCCCGCTCCGTGCTGGCTAGCCACACCTCTCACTGCCTACTGTTGGAGTTTTGCCCCAAAAGGGGTGATTGGATTTCTTGTGGCCGATTCTGGCACCACCATGTGATATGATCAAGAGATGGCCGCCCCCCGCACCAAGGGCAAGTGTTGGGGTACCGGGTGGGGTGTATGTGGTAGGAGTAGGTGTGGGTATGTACGGGTTTGTAGTTGGCGCCAGTCCCGCATTTGCGCTGAGTTCAAGGATGGGTCTGGAAAGCTATACCGTTGCCTTCCTCATCTCTGTGCCTCCAAGATATCTTTTATTGTGATCGGAGATTCTACGAGAGTGCGTTCCGTCGCTCGGATGCTATATTCCCGCTCTCTCGTTACCCGTCACTCCGGCGTGCGCCGGACACCACGTAATAGCGTGGTGTTCCGTGAGATTTTTTCCTAGGATTTTCATTGCGAGTTTCGGCAGGGTGCCTGTCATGGAAAGGCGACATGCCGACTGCGAGTCGGTTAGTATTAAAGCAGAACGTGCTATATTTTCAGCGTCACGTATACAGAACCACCGCGGTAGCCTCTGCTGTGGCCACTGTCTCTGTCCTGACTGTTGCGGAAATAGTAGTTTCAGCGTTTGTGGCTACCGCAGTAAAAGTTTTGCTATCTTGTTTACACGCGTCCGTGTAATAAACCGCCGGATTTCTACCGAACCTGCGTTCGAGTGTCCTGGCCCGTGCGAGGCGCCGTTGTGTGTGATATTTCTCGCTCATGTTTTTAGGGATTGGAAACACAGAGACCTGAACTCGTATGTCCGGTCGGAGGAGTTCTGTTTGGTCGTTACAATGTGCCGGTCTGAGTGGATACCCTAATCGACCGAGAAGTGTTCGGCCTTGCTCCGTAGCATTGAGCCTTCCTTGTTGTGCGATCAGTGTTGCAACCACGACTTCCTCAAAAGTGTTGCTAATACTTATTACCTAAAAAAAGGTCGTGCTAGTGCTGATCGGTAGACCAAGCGCCGCCTTATAAGCTGTGCGTATCAGGGCGTTTATTTTATTTTCCTCTGAATTTGATACTTTTTTGAAAGAAAGGCTGAAGGTTACACTGCTTATGATAAATGCCTGCACGAGCCTTACCGTATCTTCCTCCTTAAAGCCTTTTCTGTTTCTTGCTACTCTGTTTATCATCCTAGACACACTGTTAACGGTTTTCCGGAGATTTGCGATCGTGTGCCCTACGGCTTCATTTTCCTGTATCCATAGTCCGAGTATACGAGCTTTAGCTACCTCCTGTATTGTTTCACCTCCAAGAGCAAGCTTTATCGGAAGTCCATCGTCCTTTCGTGTATAAGGCGCTCTTACTCGGACTAGTTCGGACTGCTCCGGGGCGCAACTCATGCCTGCATGAGCCACAGGATCCTCTACAATGCTAATTGCCTTCTGGAGGGTTTCCTCGCGTTCCCCTAAAGATCCCTTTGCGGTCCAGAGAGTTACGTCGTCCGCGTTAATCGCATGTCCTAAGTTTGGCATCCGTTGTAGTTCCACTGCTAGTCCTTTCAACCCTATATTAAAGAGAAGCGGCGAAAGAATTGAACTTTGCGGCTTTCCTCTTTTGGGTGTCTGTAGAACGCCTGAGCGAGTGGAGTCTAGCCCTATCGTGGGTGTGCGTTTGTCTAGAAAGGATTTTATGTATTCATAAGTCATGCATGTTCGATAGTTTCATTAAAATACTCTCGTGCGAGATGGTATCGAAAGCTTTTTTGATATCTAATGCCACTATGAATCTGTCTGCATTTCCTCTCTCTGGGTTTAATACTTCTTCTTTCAGCAGCAGAAACACGTCCTATACCGACATATGCTGTCTAAAGCCGAACATAGTTTCCGGGAAAAGGTTGCTGTTTTCTATGTACCTAGTGAGTCTCATCTGTATAACCTTTTCAAAAAGCTTACCCAGACATGAGGTAAGGGATGTGGGTCGGAGATGTCCCTCGGTTTCCCTGGTTTCGGTATTGAAATTATATCCGCATGCCTCCATGCTTGTGGGATTTGACCTACGTCAGTCCATACATGTTTGTTAAAGAGATATGTTAGCTCTGTCAATGCATTGAGGCTAAGATTGCGGTATTTGGTGCCGTATTTTTCTTGAAAGTTTGCGCTGCCGCGAAAACCTCTGCCCGCGATATAGAGGCATCTAGCTGCTCATTGCTCATTCCTGAATATGTGGGAGTATCATGATTTTGCGTGGAATTTGTGTCTATATATATATATATATATATATATATATATATATATATATATATATATATATAGTTCAAGTAATCGAAGAGCTCGGTTCGTCGCTGCTTTTGTATTTGCAGGATCTATCATGCTTCTCAAAATGGCCCATGTTATTTTTGTGTGTAGGGTTCCTTGTAGAGATTCACAGAATTGCTGTCGTTATTGTTTTCTAGTGTTTGTGCATAAGCATTAGCCTCCTGTGTTAGTTTTGCTATGCGTATTTTAAGCTTTCTATTCAATCTTTGTCTTTTCCATCGTCTCTTCAAGCTTCTGCGTGCTTCCCATAAATGTATGAGGCGGCTGTCTACCACTGTTATATCCTATGTTCTAGTGATCTCCCTCGTTGCTCTTCCGTGTGTTTCGCGTATTTGCTCCACCCAGGTTTCAATATCTTCTGTGAATATGAGCTTCTCTTGTTTATCTCGATATACAGTTCAGTCTGTAATGCAAGCCCTCGCTAGGGAGCGACGGATTTTTGGGGAATTGAGACCTATCGAGACAATGTTATGATCACTGCCCAAATTTTCCTCCAAATTTGTCCACCGGGTCTCCCCTGGATGGCTCGAGAAAGCTAGATCTGGGGTTTTATCCACCGCTACACTATTGCCTAAACGTGTGTATCCCCCCGGTATTGTGATGAGTTCTAACCCGTATCGATCTGTTGTCTCGACTAGTGATTTTCCCTTCACTGAGTCTTTGTTGTAACCCCAGGTGGAGTGTGGTGCATTGAATTCACCAACCACTAGCGGCTTGTTTTTTCGCTCCATGTCTGATATTGCATAAATTATTAGGGTATCAAAGCAAGGTGCTCGCTCTCGAGGAGCACTATATATTTACGATTACAGTTTTTGCTTTATTTCTCTTGCATGGCCACACCGTTAGTATTTGATGATGTGTGTCGTGCTGTGGCATAGACGTGACGCTGATGGCCAGGTCTTTTCTCGCAAAGGTGGCGGCCCTAGGATAATCAGGATTGCAATATGTCTCGTATCCCTTTAGTTTTTGTGTGATTTGCCCGATTTCTTGTAGGCATATAATGTCGGGTAGGACTGGCGCTGACTGTATATATTGTGCAAGGGCAGCATGTTTGTTAGTAACATACGGTAATTCCACTGCCATACCTCAAGGTTTTCAGTGTTTCTATGTGTCGTGTTAGCCGTGAAGGGTACTATCGCTATCCGTCGTCTCTATCACTTTAGGGCGACGGCATGGAGCTCCTGGGCTCTCATTAATGCGTTTTCGTGTGGTTACTTTGATGGAACTTAGTGAGTCGTCTACGTGTCTCTTAAGAGCATGCAATTCTGCGAACATTATCTGTACTTGATGCTCGATTGTTTCCAGCTGTTTGCCCATTAGCTCTTCTGGTGTTGGTGTGGGTTTAATAACTTATGTTGTAGACGCTTTTGTTTTGTTTGCGAGGTCGTGTATTGTTTGCTTAAGGGCAGCCATCTTTTTCTTCAATTCTACCAGACTGGCTTTAAGTGATCTATTTTCTTCTATCAGTTTCTGATCCGCTACCGATTTGTGATTGGTCTAATGTTGTGCAGTGGGAGCTGCAACTTTTGCCCAGCTTACCTTTTGTGCCGCCATTTGTGATTGGCCAATGGTTTGCCTGGACTGAGGGTGTTGAGATGTTGCGTTCTTCAGCTTGGACTTCTCTGGTCCCCGCCCGGTTTCTTGACGGTGTACTTCCGGAAAATTTTTCTGGTCGAAGGGAATGGATCCTTCCGTGGTACACCCTTGCTCTTCTTCCTCCGACACGAACCACCTGTGTTTATTCTTGAGTCTACGTTCCTTTGATGGCATCCGTGTTTGTCGTCCTGACGATGGTTCTGGTCGGCGAACTTGTTTTAGACGCTTTCTGCAGCTTTCGGTCCCCCATTAGGTGGGCTTCACCACATGAGGCACACTTCGGGTTACATTTGTGTCCGTCTGCTGGATCTTCAGTTCCACAAATCCTACACACACACTGTTTCGGTTGTGGGCCCGCATCAGTTCTGTGACCCACCCTTTGACATGTTTTACAGACTGTCACTGTATTTCGATACGGATAGCAGGCCATTTCGCCTCCCTCGTAGTACACATATCTTAGTACTAGGTTTCCGAAAAATACAATGATGGCACTCTTAGTGTCCCCAGCATTCATGCGTGAGCGACTTCTACATTTAGCGTGCGCGCTCTGATTTTCAATTTAAGGACGTCTGATGGCGTATGTGGGGTGAGTCCGTGGATTAACCCCCGAACTGCTCCGTCCCCCAGAGCTACATACGCTTTCACCGCATGGGGTTTTCCATTTATCTTGAGTGATGTAATCTGGCACAATGTGTTTGCGACTTCCTTTTCTGGGGTGTTGACAATTACAATGTTCGATCCAGGCTTAATACGTAGCAGAAACTGCTCGCCTTGGATCTTTTCAACGCAAGCCTCTATAATAGCACGGTCCATCACGGGAGTTGTAATTGCTCGAAGCGGGAGTCCTTGATGCGGTTTCACAATGTCCTTGAAATCGTCCTTTGGTAAGGGTGGTAGTTTCTTCCCGTTGCGTCTCGGGCGAAATTTTGGCTTGTCTGCGTTCTTTGGAGAGTCGTTCTTCTGGTGCTCCTGCGAACGTTCTCTCCGTTGCATATTTCTTTCCCTGACGGACACAACCGTGGTCCATCCCTCTTGGGCGTCTTGAATGCGTATGTCGGTCGTATTCTCACCGTTGTTGATGGTGGACGGTGCTGGGCTTATCCCTGTTTTGGTGGTCATTGTCTGGTGCGGTCCGATGTCTGCGAAATCCGTGCGCTCTTCGGTGTTGGAAACCTGGCTGGTCGGGGCTCTCCCCCCTGAACCGCTTTTCGCGCAACGCGCCGGCGTTTGAGACGCCATCTCTACACGCACACCCGCGGCAGCAACATAGCAATATACTACACGTAGTTCCATCTTCATCTCAGCGTTTAAGCAATGTATTGCACCAATGCATATGATGCGCCAATTTCCGTTATGGTGGACGCGTCCGACATAGCTGTCGGCGCTGTTCTTGACCAGGCGCAGGGGCGCTGTGTCTTGGTTCCTACCTGGACACAGCGCCCGTCTTTGTGAAAGAGGATGAGAAAGAAGAAAAGTTATCCCTGTATTGACGGCTATATACGTATGAACGTATTTTTAATATGTATTGCAGACATGCACATTTCGGATCCCATCTGCCCATGCTGTGCTTATATCATGATGTCAATTCGTGTGTATTATCTTGTACTAGTTGTCTTTAGGTCCCGGTACGAAGCTAGTACCGGGCTGGTATCGAGCTGGTGTATCGTACCGTGTACTCGTTGTGTACCCCAGGCACTCTATTTCTTCGTTATTTCATCTTTTTTTTAAAGAACAAAGCTTTCTTTGGCTAACCCGCCACGGTTTCGAATCCGTCGCTTGGTCGGCCAGTATCTCGCGAGATATGTTTGTGGATATATATATTAGAATCGGTCTTTATAACCCCTAAATGTCGACCTGCAGAACACTGTAAGCGCACCTGCGTGCACTTACTTGCGTAACAAACAAACAAACAAACAAAAACATTTACGTAACAATTTGATTACTTATACACTATGTTATTAAGAACGTAAAGTATAATGCTTTCTACAATGTACATCGCTGAACGCAACGTTTCATTTGCCCGTTCATTATACGTTAATGTCTTGATTTACGGAGCAATAAGCTCAAGATTTCCAGCTTGTGGCTCTCAGCTCCGACGCTACGCTCTCTCAGCCATTGATTAAATAAGAGCGCAGAGTAGCCGACATTATGTAATAGAACTAAGGGAGACGGTTTTTGACCTATCCATAATTCATCGGGGCAGTTTATACCAAAAGCTAAAATAAGATTAGAGTTGCTTACATGCAAACTTATCCTTGCTATGAGACTCCTTGTCAAAGGTGTTATTCTATATTTTCTCTAAAAAGCCATTCTTTATTGTTAGGCTTTCATACTTACAGCTTGCTGTCATAACTCAACATGTTCAATATAAACAACATTTGCTGGCGGAAAAGACAAAATAGCGTTCACTCCGCTGCCTCCTCTTAATTACATAACGAATAAACTCTAAAACGTACAGAATAGTTTGCTTGTACGTGTCCGCAATGCAATAGCGTCAAATTAATGCACAAAACATTTGAAGGACACTTAAGCTTCGCCTTTAAGAGTGGAACGCGATAGCATTCAAAGATCCTGAATGCTTCTCAGGCCTCCGGGTAACTGCAGCTTTTTTTTTTTCTCCACCTTCGCCTCTGCGCGCCGCTACCGTTTTACGCTGCCGTGGAGGTGAGCGCCATCTGGATCGGTTTTTCGCAACTAACCCACCCGAGCGCGCCACTGTTGGTATAGTAGAAATGCTGAAAGAGGAGTTTGTGTTTCAGTTTTCTCGTAACAGACTTATGTTTTCTCGTACATTCAAATTACAATCCGACGCTATCATGTCTGTAGGTTGTGTTTAAGTCATACTTCACTATTTTTCTGACGGATTCTACTGTAAGAAATTCAATTTTTTGTTAACTAACGCCTTGCGCCATGTGGAGGGCCTGCGCGGTTGGGGTGGTTCAGGATGATTTTCTAAGCCGCGGGCTACGGTGCTTACGCCGACACCGACGCCGACGTCGCAGGATTTTCTTCGACATCAGGCCCTTAACGCTGTCGCGTTAAAATAAACCTGATATCTGCAATACTTCAGCAACTCCCAACTGACGCGACCGCGGAAAGTTCCAGTGTGGAGATCACCACTTCGCCATTTACGGTTGAAGCCACGTTGTCGTTGTGGTAAGCTAACTGGCAGTGTGGTATCTTTAGCTCGAGGCTCCTGACTAATACATGGGAAAGGCGTAATCATTTTTCTCGGCAACATCCGTACCAAATAAAATGAGGCTTTTTGCATTTACAAAAAATAAGACGTTAGAATATATTGACTGTTGGTCACGAATTTCTGATTTAGGCCCTTGGTTATTAATAAAAATTGTTGAAAATCACAACTTTTCAGAAAACGAAACTATCAAGCTTACAACTGCGCAGCTCTGGAATGAAAAACGATATCAGAATTCTTTAAATTGCCTTTAATAGTAAATCTAAGGGGGGCAAATTCATGTTTATACATGGCTCTCAATTATACCACTAATGTGTTAGGACTTTTGCAAAAACAATGTAACAAGTTCACGTAAGATACAGTTTCATATATCAAATTTATACGCTTTATATGCACTAACGGATACAGTTTACAGAAATGAGATATCTGTTCTAGGTAAAGAGCCACAAATTTTTAAAATTTGTGTTTCTATTTTTTTATTTACCAAATTTTGCAAAAATGTTTTTAAACACTTCAAGCCTCAAATCAAAATAACGCTTCCAACAGCCATTAGAAAATAACTTTCTCTCTCAAATGCAACACATTTCAATAAAATTGGCCAAGTGGTCATCTCAGAAAAGTGTTTCTGCCTTTAACATGCATTTCAATAGGCGGCATCGAAGTTGGGCCCGAGCTAAAGCTTCCTCTTGTCGTCCCCCTCATTCACAGACTAACATATCGCATCTAACACCCTATCTCCGCATAAGCATGTCAGGCCAGTGCGCGACTAAACGTATTAGGTTGTCAAGAAATTCTTATTTCGTCCACATAATGTCGTGTAACATCTCATTAAAATCGCCTATCTGCTGACTGGCTAGCTGTTTTCCTACGTTCACCTCCTGTGTGACGTATCAGAACTGTCTAGCGTATACAACACCGAGTTGGTAATGAAAAAAGCATAATATTGTGGACAGGATGTCATCCGAGCATAATACTGCTCAACTCGCGGTAATCTTACACGTACGCTGTTCCCCGTATCAAAGCAGGAAAAAAAACAAGAAAGAAAGAAAGAAAGAAAGAAAGAAAGAAAGAAAGAAAGAAAGAAAGAAAGAAAGAAAGAAAGAAAGAAAGAAAGAAGAAAGAAAGAAAGAAAGAAAGGGCGTTTTGCAATCTGCTTATGCTGCAGTTAGTGAAAGTAGATTCACCAGTAGGCCCTCGCTGTAATCTCTGTGGGCATCATCAGTTCATGACAACGCCTCTAGAGAGAGTTGGTCACTCTTACTTTACGAATAAATGCTCATCGCTTAAAAACAATAAAATAACTAGTGGCGGAAGACTTCCTTATTCAGAAACACAGTGTTAACGTTCTGGAGGACCTATCGTCAACGAATCCCTTGAAGTCAACGAATCACATGAAGTGGCGCCCTCGGTGTTATTTCACTTTCTGCATCGCTTTAGTTTTTTTTTTTCTTTCTTTTTCCGTGCCTAATTTCTTTTTCATACTTAGATTAGCTCATTGGACGTGCATCTGGTTGACCTCTATTGTTGCCTTCCCTTCCACTTTCTCTCTCGCTCGCTCTCTATGAGACGGTGAAAAGTGACCTAGGTTTGCCTCGATTCTTCAGCACTGGTCTAGCTTTGCGAATGCTCCCTGCGCTTATGTTCTGCCAAGGTGGAGGTCTTATGCGCGGCAAGCCGTACGCGATCAAGCACTCGTTCTCATTATTGTTTGCATGCGGATATATCTGGAAAACCTGCCATAGCTTATGTGATGCTCAATGTTCGTGTGACCCGTAAAACACACATTTGGTGGTGTCACTAATTGCAATTAGGCTTTTCTCAAGCGCTGTGTTTGCATTCAGTGCATTGCACCTGTTGACGCCTCTTTTTGTTCCTTGCCACTAACTGAACCTCTAGTACCGCTTAAGGCTTTAATAAATAGTGCTGAGAATATTTCACGCTCAATTCGTCCACTGAAGATGAAAGCTGCATGCGACAGAGCATTTAGTGGACGAATTAAAAGGACGCATTCAACAAGCCCGCGAGAACACTCAAAATTGCCGCGGGATTAGCCGCTCGAGACATTTTGCGCATATTCGCGGGCTTCTTTCACGCTCGGAATAACACTTTTATCTAGCACGTATTCAGCAACAGAAAGCTGTATCGGGCGTTTTTCATGTTGCTCTACAATTTTCTCATTGACGCTTTTCATCTAATTATAATATTTGGGAATTTGATTAACTAATTAGGACTAATTATGTAAATAGGCAAAATGGAAAAAATAATATGAGTATCTCCAAGCGACGGCAAAAATCATGACCTTGTTTCTTTCCAGCTACGTGTCATTTGCATATCTTTAAATCTTGTTGCATGATAGTTGGGACACCCTGTATATGCGCTAAGTATACTACAGTAGCGTAAAAGGGATGCCAAGGACATTAGCTACACACTTCAATCAGCTCGAGCATGCGTAAGGCTGTTGTTAACTAATTCAACATGTCAACCTCTTAAATATCAAATCGCGCCAACTCCCATCATTCTTGGCTTTTCTGAATCTTCTCAATACATGCAATACCGAATATATTTTTGCGCACTAGATAACAGACAGTATGCGAACATTCCTCGTAATCGGCATACTTGCGTCCTGAAGGAAACAGGAATACGCTTTTCAAAATCTCTGCGTGGCCACTTTGGGCTGAAACTATTGTTTGTAGGCAAAGCTAAAAAATAAAGAGAGCTATGCTACGTATCTCGCGATCATAGCGAAATACGTGTGCATAACCTTTCCATCGTGTGACACCGATCTCGTGTGCATAACGACTGCAAGAGCTTCAGGGCAGGCTATATCAACGGCCAATTTGATTGTACAGTGTCTAAACACTTGAAAATATAATTTGCTATGCGTCGAATAAATGGAAGATGGAAGATGTTTCAGAAGCATATGACGCAAGAATTTCCATGTGAGTGCGATTCTTATCCTTGGTATTAATTATTTCCATCGTCTGCCTGAATATTGCAACTATTGGCACACCTAATAATTCAAACGCTATGCCTTCGATTAGCATTTCTTTATAACCTTCAGCGGAACTGCATTCGAAGGATAACTGCAAGTGATTTGATTTTGCGAATATATTCAGACCATTGCAAAGTTGTACTATATACCAGCAGTCATCTTAGTGCGAAAGTTGCTGCAGACCGTATGAATATTTCGCCATTTTTTTTCGCTCTGTCCTGTTGCTATATCCTTTTTTTTATGTGTAAGCACATTGCTAAATAAAGTCTTCTATTCCATCCTCCATATTCATCTCGTTGAAACTGGAAAGTGCGCTTTGTCTGACTCGCTTGCCAGTGCAAGGGGACAGAGGTACAAAAAGGTGCTTGTTCTATTCCTAGTAAAGTCAAGCTTGCTTTCGCTAGGCCAGTCACTGGAATCATTCTTTCCTTAGTTTATTTTTTATTTATGTCGCATGCTAAAAGGCGAGCACTACATTTTGTTTAACCAGGCACGCCAGCCAAGTTTTATTCTAAATACAACCTGCCTAGCACGTCTAGTATGCATATCCGGGACACTAGGTCGACGTTTCCTTTGAAAAGCATTATTCACAGTGGGGTTTAGCAGTTGGCAACTGCCAACAGTCGAAGCGTCAACATTTCTCCCAGAGAGAACTTCGGTGTGCTCCGAGTTCCTGACGATAGTCATTTTCTTACGCTTTCCCTTTGTTCCAACGTGTTAACTTTAGGTGCCCACAATAACTACGGAGCTTCATAACGAATTCAAGTGAGACAGGACCTCTAATGAAATCTGCAGAGGTTTACGAGGTAGCACGCATATCAAGCTACTGCAGAGTAATGCGATAATAAAAGGAATGATGCACACAGGAGACGTGAAGCTTAACAAACACGTAGCATAACAAAATGAAAAAAGTACCTAGTTGAGACCAGTGTCTCCAGAAAAGTTAAAAGCGCCTTCGTAGCGTGTAGTTTTCGCACGCTGATGAAAGAAGCTGACAGCTCAAGAGCGAGCGTAAGCGCAGTAGGCCGTCGTGGGCTGGCAACCTTATTTCAGTGAACCAGAGATAATTTATGGTCTTTGAGGAATGGTCGACAAGCAGGCACCCTCAGTCATCACCTCACTTATCAGTATACTTCACGGCATATTGGATGTCCTCTGTCAGTTTTTATTGGTCTCAAATTGTTGCAGCTGAAGTCAGTTACATAGTGCTGGGCGGCGCGGGATTGGCAAGAGGAGAAGGTGGAGGGTAATATATGCATAAGATGTGATAGGTTTAAGGCGTAACGAATGTGGAAGGAAAACCTTTCATGAAAAGACCTGAAAGCCTCGTGATGCCTGTAGTGCGGACGCTTGTTGTGTTTTACGGATGATGCACTTTCATGGCACGTGATTAGCAGGCACTGGAAAATATAGCAACGGGTTCGTCTGAAGCATTCGAGGAACGGTAAGACCGTATCAAGTGGACCTGCATCTGAAAAATAAGGCAAAAAACTGATGATCTTTGCTCGAAGGCCTACTACCATAAGCTAATTTTCAGTAGTGCGAGGTGGCGCGCAGGCGGTGAATATGACAGAGCTCAAACCTTTGAAGGAAATTTTAAGGTAAATCAAGAAAGGTCTTGTACGTACCTCCAAAATCACGTTTATGATCTCCATGGGTAGTAAAACATTAATCGAGGCACTCCAACCACAGAATCTCTCATAGACCACGCGTTGAATTTGAACTCCATTAATCAATGATCTTATCGAGCCTTACCATAATTTTAAAAAGTCGCTTGAATGCTTGCATTTATTTCGCGCAATCTTGCGCGCTATCATCGCAGTTTAATCAGTAAAATTATAGCACGGGTCGCGAAGATTGCAGGATCGCCCACACAGCGCTGTACAAAATGACACGCTGCCAGGAATTCCATACGTCTTTTCTTGATTAAATGCAGCAGGTATATATATGGAAGTTGGAATAATAGGCTGGAACGCTAACATTTATATTGCTACCATAACAAGCAAAGCTCTTTCGCTAGTTTCGCGCAATTTCTCACGCGGAAATAGAAGTTTAATCTGCGAAGGTTTTTACCATTACTCGCATTGGTTAGACGCAACAACAATAAATCATGTGCCATTACTCAGTGACCAGCGATAAGAACAGGACAAACAAGACAGTGGGAACAGCTCACAGAGCCGAGTAAGCGCTGTCTGTCACCCACACACCGACATGCAATATGACACACTGTCAGGAATTCGGCGTATTCTTTTCAGATTAAATATGGGCACATCTATAACTGCAAGTCGAAAAAGGGCAAACTCAAGGGCAAACTTGCGTGTTCAATACACGTAAGCAACACAGGGTGGTCAAACTTTTCCTGAGCCTCTCAACTTCTGGGTCCCCATGTAGCCTCCGAGTCAGATAAGGGGAAGTAAGATCCCACTAATTATAACTAACAACGAAGAGAACAGCGTATGGTTGAGGCAGTGCGAGGCCGATTTCCTCTAAGGTGCCGCAGCAAGGCGCGGTTTTTGCAGCCTCGCATTGACCGCAAATTCTAGTAGCCACTCCTTCGTCGGACCACGGCATGAAAACCACGAAAGACGTTTGGATAACAACTATCTCTTCACTGAAACAACTGCTACGCAATATAGCCTCTTCAGTCTCATTATTCACCTTTGTGGTAGCGAATACGTTTTGCCAAATCTGTCCAGTACTGGCTAGAAGAAAAAAAAACATGGAAACTGAGTTGCGGGTGCATTGTTCCTTCTGCTTACCTAATGTTACAATAGTTTACTTCAGGCGGCCGAGTATTACCATACGTGACCATTTTACTACGAAACGGAATACCATGTTTCGAGGGATGTTCGACGGGCTTCGTTGCATAAGTAATGGTAAAGTTGTAGTTTTTCGTTTCTCGCTATGCCTCCAGCCAATAATTAACTTGTACATGGGATTTGGAACAGCGATTAAAATCTTTTTTTAGAAAATGCGACATTAGTGACTAGACACTCAGTCGAGATGAAATTACCCTGTATTTACGAGAACTAGCTAGAAAATGGTGAAATCATATTCTTATCATTCTTGCTTTCTTCCGAGTCTGCACCACGTTGCAATAAAATTATGTGACCTAGATACATGAATTGCCGATGCATTATCACCCTTTCTTTTCATGATACTTCCTGCTCCTGGCGGATTTCCATAGAACTAATTTGCCCTGTCCAGCGTCCCTACGCTTCGAGTTGTCTAATTATTTGCCCTCGCTCTGTCATCTGCTAGCCCCCTGATTACCTGAGATGTTATAGTGACCCCGCGGGAAAGATGTCAGTCCTGGGTTGGTCCCACGAAAAGAACGAATTCTTGTTCAACTGCGAAGCTTCGGCTGATTGATTTATTTGATGGTATTGTGAACGCTGCCACCTTTCGTTGCCCGCTTTTCCACAAGATTTTATTTATATGAAAAAAAAATCCGCAGAAACAGACACAGATGTAGTCAAAAGTACGCACCACGTCTTTGTCCGTTCATACGCAATTTTTTTTTACAGGAATCAATACCGTATTGCCCAGTTTACTCTACTCATTAACATTGGATTGCCTAAGGAAATACAGAAGGGACATGAAGACCTTCCAAATTTGCGAAAAAGTAATTTGCGTTTCTTTTTCAACGTCACGCATTGCCTGCGAGAGAACTCATGTAACTAATTTGAACTCCCAGGAATGAAACTAAGTGTGTATCAAAAATACAGTACAGCTAATTTTCTGTGAAAGACAGTTCGTAAGTATAAAATTGTTCTTCAGTATTTATGTAGGGCTTTAGGAGGCATCTTCCTTCGTTATTGTTTCACGAGGTGGCCACAGTGCAATCAAATTACTTCTACATCGGCAACGAACTACATTCTGGTAAACATTGACCTTCCTTCGATCATTCGGAGAACCTTTGAAGCGTGACCGTAAAAGTGGGAACGGGAGGGAGCCTTTCTGTCTTCACATCAAGAAGGTCACATATTACTGGGAAAGGAATGTAAACAAGACATTGGCTTTTCATTCCCTTCACGCATGGATGATGTAAGCGTTCCGCTGAATACATGTGGGAGTAATCTTGGCGCCGTTCCGCGGTTTGGTCGCGCCCTGGCTAAATTAAAGATGCTGACGCCTTTCATTCTCTTCTTTGTAACTTTTCATTACGAATGCAACGGAATTTAAGCGCATTTATGTACTATATACGGCTTCAGCCCTGCTTATTTCTTTGTTGACCTTATCGGGCGCACTTGAACCTTTCCGTAAACATGAGTGGTAGACTGCACTTTAGGAGATCCAAGAGGCACTGTTTGACTTCGGTGAGACGAAGGAAAAAAGAACTCGGTTAAAATGAAAGGTCATGTTGCGCGGAAATGCTGTCAAGGCTGCATTCACAGACTTATTATTCAAAGGCAGGATTCGCTTCATTTTTTCGCAAGCAATGCTGGTCTTTCCGTTTTTTTTTTTCTTTTTTTTTGGACTCAGTCACACCAATTCAATATGCCTCTCGATGAATCCTAAAACAGCTGGAAAATCAATCAAACAACCGTGTTGTCTATTTCTTTAGTGCACCTTGCTTGCGAACCTGCGCGCCGACCTTTCTGCACTGCTGTATTATCGCCTCCCCTTATTTGCCATGAACTGCTCGGATACGTAAAAGTTATTTGGGTATTATGTTCTTGATCCATTTCTTTCGACTTCGACGGCTTGTCTTCGCTGCTCTCCTATGTGTCTTTTCCCATCTCTTCACTAAGGTACTTGCCCTTCATATAACTAGAGGTTTCGTTATGCATACTCATTGACGTTATCTATCCCTATTTTCTTTTTAGCTCGGAGAGTCTGGCATGCTATGGTGATTTATGAATTGGTGAATCACTTTCCTGTGGACTGTAAACTAGTATACACCTAGGTAGAGCTGCCAGAGGCGGTTTGTGACAGCGGAAACAACTGTTCTTATTTTTTTTATTCCTACCAAGTCGCGAAATAATAGATGCAGTATAGTTACCTGGCTAACACGGCTGGCAATACAGATGGAGGCACTGTGAACAGTTAGGGCCTACAACAGAACTAGAAGCATGACCAGAATTTAAATGAAAACGCGTTTATGTTTATGACAATGCAACAGACGTCAAAAGAAGATAACGTGCAGCGGAGCTCTCGGGCACTGTAAAATGAAATATGGGTTATTGATTGCTATGCAATAAAAGAATGAATGTAGGGACTATTGGCCTCCCGACTGGGCCAAGTCGGGACTCGGGACATTTACACAAAAGGTGCGACTGTCCCGCTTAATTCAAGACGGCTGGCAACCCTATTTCTAGAGCATCAGTGCAGGAAAGCTAATGTACCGCGTACCTTCAGTTTTTTTTTTTTTTTTTTGTCTGTGTGTGTTTTTTTTTTATTGAAGCAGTGATTAGAAGCATGTTAGTTCCACCAAAGCTTTCGGGAGAACGATGAAGTCCGACGTAAAATCAAGCAATGCGACATTATATTTAACACCAACATTAAGCAAACTCACTACGTGAGTTGCACTTCCATATTCAAGTATGTCGGAGATCGAACTATTTAAGCTCGAGCTTTGAAAGCAAGTTCGCTGTGTCATTAAAAAAATTATTACTTAACATCACTTTGCCTAGAAACGAGCAAATATTTGATATTCGATTCAATATTCGTAGGTCATATGTCAAGAGTTTTCGTACTCGGATCGATTCTATTCGAACATCGCTACTTTTCAGGGAATGCAGAGTTAGATCAGTATTTGTAATTATTGGTCCTGTACAACTATGAAGCGACGCCATTATGCTCTGCACTGTGAATTGAAATTGAAGTGAGCTGTGTTTCGACCTCGTATGCATTTAGTATGTGGAGGACTTTTTTTCATCAGCAGGTAAGCACTACAAACTGTATATACAGATCGAGTTATCGACATCTACAGAGGTCACGTCAACTCTCCGTGGCGGTGTTATCTTGCTTAGTTTCATTGTCATTTACCCAATCATTTACACATCAGTTTTATTATTATTTATGTTTTTTATAGCACAGAGAAATGGAGTAGGTGAGGCAGTATGTCCCAATGACTACGCAGCAACCCATGTATAAACAGAACGAAAACTACGGCGCGAATCTTTTCTACAGCCACGTACTCTAACCGCGCTGATGTGTTACGAGGAACTTCCCAGAATAGTCTGGTACCGTTTCAAGTTGACTTCAACTGCGAACAATAGGCAAACGCTACACCACCTCTAGCTTTCTGAACATTGTTGAACAGTGTACCGTAGCATTTCAGCTTTCCACAGTGCAATAAACGGGGTGTGACCTTATTGATCATCGCACTTTTGTGTCCATGTAGATGTGCATATACGCGTACGACATTTCCTGCTAGAATGTCCGTTCCACGACACACAGAGGCAACGCTTAACGCGTGATTTAATGGCATTGGACCGCAGACCCTTCAATCTCAGAAGATCTTAGGCCCATGGCCAACACTTTCACTGCAAAGCCGAGTGTTAATGATGCTCCAAAGATTTCTGGAAACGGAAGTGATATTCTCGGAAACTATTAAGTAGAGTATATATCTGTTATGGGCGGTGGCGTGGAGCAGAGGTAGAACACCCGGCTTCTAATCTGAAGGTCGTAAGTCTGAATCCTCCTCCACTTCACTACATTTTCAGGCATGGAGTGGCGCCTGACACCGGCCAAAAAGTATCGCCGAGAGCTAGTGAGGCTATACTAGTCGAGGTGCAACCAAATTAAGAAGGCCCACTAAGTTTCAACAAAGTCACTCCCTCACCAGAACAGGAATTGGCCTCCCTGGTGCAGTATTCAGCCGCTACCTCCCTAATAATGACTACTGCAATTTACCCATGGGCCTCAGTCCCCAGCGGCTACGGAGCACCTGACCAAGGAGCGGTCAGACCTGCGACGCGGCAGATGTTGCTAAGAATCTCTGGATCTGGACAGGCCGCCAATGGAAACTGAACCTAGCAACGTTCAACACGCGCATCCTATCGAGTGAAGCTAGCTTAGCAGGGCTATTTGAAGAATTATCAGGTATTGCCTGGGATATTATTGGCCTTAGTGAGGTGAGAAGAACTGGTGAGGCTTATACAGTGCTGACTAACGGCCACCTCCTCTGCTACAAAGGTCTTCCAGATAGAGAATTCGGAGTAGGATTTCTAGTCCATAAGGACATAGCGGACAACATTGATGAATTCTACAGCATTAATGAGAGCGTAGCAGTCGTCGTAATAAAGCTGAATATGAGGTATAGAATGAAGGTAGTACAAGCCTACGCCCCAACCTCTAGTGACGATGATGAAGAAATAGAACAGTTTTATGAAGATGTTCCATTAGCAATGAGAAAGGTGCAAACTCAGTGTAGTGTAGTCATGGGCGACTTCAATGCAAAAGTGGGGGAAAAGTAGGCTGGCGAGTAAGCAATTAGCCACTACGGCATCAATTATAAGAACACTAGAGGAGAGATGTTGGTAGAATTCGTGGAAAGAAATAGGCTCCGAATAATGAATACGGTCTTCGGGAAGCGCAGCAACAGGAAGTGGACCTGGAAAAGCCCTAAGGGGAAAACAAGGAATGAAATAGATTCCATACTCTCTGCCGATCCCAGCATAGTGCAGGATGTAGAAGTGTTAGGTAGGGTAAAGTTCAGTGACCATAGGTTAGTGAGGTCTAGGATTTCTCTCAATTTGAAGAGAGAAAGAATAAAGTTAGTCATGAAGAAACAGGCCAACCTAGACGCAGTAAGGGTAAAAACCGACCAATTCAAGCTGGTACTCACAAACAAACATGCAGCTTTAGAACAGGAAGATGAAGACAACATAGAGGTAATGAATCAAACCGTAACTAGCTTGATCTGCAGAAGCAGCAATTGAAGTGAGAGGTAAGGCACCAAGGCCCCCAAGGTAAGCTCTCCCAAGTAACAAATGACCTAATAATGAAACGGCAAAACATGAAAGCGTCAAACTCGAGAGGTCAGATAGAATTCGCTGAACTGTCGAAACTGATCAACAAGAAGGGATGTCCGAAATTAAAAGGTAGAAAAGATTGAGGAAGCAGTAAAATATGAACGCAGCATGAAATCAGTGAGAAGAAAACTAGGCATAGGACAAGGAAAAATTTATGCACTGAAAGATAAGCAGGGTAATATCATCAGCAATTTTGATGACATACTAAAAGCAGCGGAAGAATTCTATACTGAGCTGTACAGTGCCCAGAGCAGCCAAGCTTTTTTCATTCGAAGTAGTGATGAACAGGATACAGAGGCCCCTTCTATAACTAGTGATGAAGTTAGAAGGGCATTGAAAGACATGACCACGGGAAAAAGCTGCTAGAGAAGATGGAATTACAGTCGATTTAATCAAGGATGGATGAGATGTCATACTTGAAAAGCTTGCGGCCCTTTATACGCGATGCCTCACGACTTCAAGTATACCAGAAAGCTGGAAGAACGCCAACATTATACTCATCCATAAGAAGGGAGACCTTAAAGAATTGAAGAATTATAGACCCATTAGCTTGCTTTCAGTATTGTATAAAATATTGACCTAGGTAATTTCAAATAGAATCAGGGCAACACTTGACTTCAGTCAACCAAGAGAATAGGCTGGCTTCAGGAAGGAATATTCTACGATGGATCATATCCATGTCATCAACCAGGTAATAGAGAAATCTGCGGACTACAATCAACCTCTCTACATGGCTTTCATAGAATATGAAAAGCGTTTAATTGAGTTGAGATACCAGCAGTCATAAAGGCATTACGCAAACAAATAGTACAGGATGCATACGTAAATATATTGCCAAATATCTCCAAGGATTATTGCACAGCAACCTTGGTTCCCCACAAGAAAAGTAGAAAATTACCTATCAAGAAAGGGGTCAGGCACGGAGACACAATCTCTCCAGTGATATTCACTGCATGCTTAGAAGAAGTATTCAAGCTCTTAGAATGGCAAGGCTTAGGAGGGAGAATTAATGGCAAATATCTCAGCAACATTCGGTTTGCAGATGACATTGTCCTATTCAGCAACAATGGGGACGAATTACAGTAAATGATTGAGGACCTTAACCGAGAAAGTGTAAGAGTAGGGTTGAAGATTAATATGCAGAATACAAAGATAATGTTCAACAGCCTGGCAAGGGAACAAGATTTCAGGATCGCCAGTCAGCCTCTAGAATCTATAAAGCAGTACGTTTATCTAGGTCAACTCAACACAGGAGACCCTGATCACGAGAAAGAAATTGATATAAGAATAAAATTGGGCTGGAGTGCATACGAATGGCATTACCAAATCCTGGCTGGGAGATTAGCACTGTTGTTGAAAAGAAAAGTGTGCCATCATTGCATTTTACCAGTACTAACATATGGGGCATTAAACTTGGAGGTTAACAAAAAAGCTCGAGAACAAGTTAACGACCGCACAAAGAGCGATGGAACGAAAAATGTTAGGCCTAACGTTAAGAGACAGCAAGAGAGCGGTGTGGATCAGAGAACAAACAGGCATAGCCAATCTTCTAGTTGACATTAAGCAGAAAAAGTGGAGCTGGGCAGGCCATGTAATGCGTAGAATGGATAACCGGTGGACCATTAGAGTTACAGAATGGATACCAAGAGAAGGGAAGCGCAGTCGAGGACGGCAGAAATCTAGGTGGAGTTATGAAGTTAGGAAATTCGCAGGCGAAAGTTGGAATCAGCTAGTGCAGGACAGGGGTAATTGGAGATCGCAGGGAGCAGCCTTCAACCTGCAGAGGACATAAATATAGGCTGATGATGATAATGAAACAGCTTCGCTGTTAAAATAGAGGAGGCGTCCGTGAAAAATATTTGCCCAGACAGCTTGACAAGTGCACAGCCCTTTAAGCACCTTGGAACGGTGGATAAAAGAAAAACATACTTGCAAGAAAAATCACTATACAACTTGCAATGAAAACCGCAGTCTCTGAAAAACAATCATAGGAGTATCGATGTACATTAATAAGCAGAAGCGGACAGTATATACACATAGCCCACTAAAATAACAAAAAATGCATGAATGAATGAATTTTATTATCTGTACGTATGTAATGTGCGTTAGGAGAGGGCCCGATCAGCTGCAGAGAAATATAACTGTACAGCCCACACAGCCTGAAAGAGGTTACGACGTGCCTGTGGTATTCTCCACGCCCAATAAGCTGTCGAGGCTCTGCGCCCTCGAAGGGCCAAATCTGCGTGCACAAAAAAGCATACCAAGCTTTTCCTGCACTGTGCCATCGGCCCTGTTTACGAGATACCTATGTGTTGCGGCCACATATATATGGGCCAAACTGAACGTAGCACTAACCACCGATTAAAAGATCACAGCTTATATGTGAAAAAATCACCGTCCAAGCACTCCGTACAGATGATTAACCACCGAAGCTGAAACGTGCGACCCTGGTGTTAAGCAGTGGGTTAATCCCGACATTGTATTGAAGCGTCTTTCAATTATTGGTTACATGTTTGTGTTTCTAGTGAAACGCAAGCGTCAATGGCGAGCGGATGCTGCTAATCACGACACCGAGCTTACTCGAGATATCGAACGCATGCGACAACGGCGAGCCGAGGAGTCGGCGTTGCGGGTAGAGCAGCGTCAACGTGGAAATGGCGGAAACGCGTTCGCCGGGGCCAACGCCCGCTTTTGGTGGGAGTTTCTCGAACGGCACTTTGGCTTCGGCTGTGACGGAACGTCCACAATGAAATCGCGAAGTGGAAAGCAAGCGCCAATGGCAGGTGGATGCTGCTAACCACGACGCCGAGCTTACTCGAGATATCGAACGCATGCGACAACGGCGAGCCGAGGAAGCGGTGTTGCGGGTAGAGCAGCGTCAACGTGGAAATGGCGGAAACGCGTTCGCCGGGGCCAACGCCCGCTTTTGGTGGGAGTTTCTCGAACGGCACTTTGGCTTCGGCTGTGACGGAACGTCCACAATGAAATCGCGAAGTGGAAAGCAAGCGCCAATGGCGGGGGGATGCTGCTAACCACGACGCCCAGCTTACTCGAGATATCGAACGCATGCGACAACGGCGAGCCGAGGAGTCGGCGTTGCGGGTAGAGCAGCGTCAACGTGGAAATGGCGGAAACGCGTTCGCCGGGGCCAACGCCCGCTTTTGGTGGGAGTTTCTTGAACGGCACTTTGGCTTCGGCGACGGAACGTCCACAATGAAATCGCGAAGTGGAAAGCAAGCGCCAATGGCAGGTGGATGCTGCTAAACACGACGCCGAGCTTACTCGAGATATCGAACGCATGCGACAACGGCGAGCCGAGGAAGCGGTGTTATGCTGCTAACCACGACGCCGAGCTAACTCGAGATATCGAACGCATGCGACAACGGCGAGCCGAGGAAGCGGTGTTGCGGACAGAGCAACGTCAACGTGACAATGGCGGGAGCGCGCTCGCTAACGACGTCACTAACGGCACTGCCAATGGCACGCGCGCTTGGGTGCTACGTAGAGAACGACGTAACTGATGGACGTAACTCTTTCCCTAGCCAATGGAGACGTTTATCGAAACTTATGGCGAATGGTTTTTCGTTTCTCGTAGCCATATACAGGTTTCGCTGTAAAATGGAACAGGTTCGCACTTGCCCTTTCATTGTGTTCCGTGCGTGCGGCTGCTTGTCCCAGTTTGGGGACACGCGTCTAGGTAAGAGCCGGGATACACTGGCACATGAATTGCTGGTAGCGTGTTACATAAACAAAAAGGGTGATGCTTGTATTCTTGTCCCTTCGGTCTTATTGCACAATAACGAATACCAATTTTTAGATTCTCTATGCTGATTTTTTTGGTCTTGACGGTATGTCTGGTCGGTTTGTACGGAGATAACGTTTTTGGCACGTGTGGTGCACTTGATGGCTTCGTGCATGTCAGTCCTGCTTGTATAAAATGTATGCGTTTCTGTGTAATAAATTCAGTTCCCAGTTGGTGCTCCTTCTGTCCCTTATTCTTTCCGCTTAGCCTTCCTTGCACCAGAACCACATTTCTAGCAGGAACCAACTATAGCCCAACATCGCATCCTGCTGTACTACGAGGAAGTGGTGAATGAAGCTACCGCTGTGGTGGTAGACATGTTTGCATCTTTTTTTTCTTTTTTTGAGTTTAACCGTAGAGGTAATCAAAAATACGTTAATACATAAAAAATCTATTTCACTGTGCGTCTATCGCGTCATTAATGAAATGTATATTGTTATATACGCATTACATATATGAATGTAAAATAAACTAGTCGAACTCTTTCAGCACAATGCCTTTTCACTTCTTTCATACACTATGTCATGTGTATAGTATTACTGGTCAGACAAGGAGACTGTGTTCGTGCAGCGAACGCACTACGATTTCATCATTATTTGTCTCATCAAGTATCGACAAAACAACAGTGAGCTTGAAGCAGTCGTGTGCACTTCCCTTCATCGCTAAGTCCGCTTCAAGTTTAGGAGATGGCTGCGTAATTGATTTTGGAAGAAAATGGTGACTCAAAGAAAACAGGGAATGTTTAGAGGCACGTTCCGGCAATATCGCGCCTTCAATCTTCAAAGTTCTGGGATTCTCCCGACCTAAAAGAAACCCAAAAACAAAATGTTTCTTAGAGATTGGTAAGCCGCTTAAAGCCAAAAAGTGGGACGAGTGCAGCTCAAAGTGCGAAGTCCTGGCGACTCCTTTAAATCCTTTCCTTATCACTGTGACAAAGCCAACGCACGTGCCTCCTACGATATTCCCCGTGTGGAAAATGTTCAAAACGAAAACGAATAACAACACCAACACAAAGGCGCAGACTTGGGACAAATCATCGGGATTTACGCGAGAGAACCATTGCACTGAACGACTTTGTGCTTCAGCTGTGGTTCATAAGATTGTTTGCACCGTTCTTGCGAGGCTTTCAGCCTTGCGGCTTCTTATCACGTGCGTAGCAAACGGCCGGGTTTTTGTAAGGGTCTGGTTTTGCCGCACAAGCGCTTGTGAAAATTTCAGTGGCAAGTGCACCTCTCAACTCGGCTTTGTTGACAAGCTTCGGACTTAGTGGTCAGCCTACCGTAACAAAGACGTTATTTGAGAGGTACTCTATTCTGCAGACCTCGATAAGGAATGGTAGTTGCCTGTAAGTACGCAAAACCAGCTTCCAGTAAAGCACTAAAAGCAAAACTTTTCAAACTTCTTCAGTCCGCCCAACAAAAGGGGGGTGCCGATTTTCCGCTTACGTGCAGATCCGATATCACCGGTGTAGAGCATGAGGACAAACGACGGATATTCAAGACAATAATTTAAGTGATCAGCGAAGCGTTGAAATGTGAAAATTAGAGAAATTCAGGCTCTTATCAACTTCCTCCTAAACTATGCATCTAATTTTCCTTATTTATTCAAAAAAATGCGAATGCGTTATCACTGCACTTCATCAATTAATCAAATAACCCAGGTGGTGCAAATTACTGCAGAAAAGGAGAGTCAGAGAAACAGAGGAGAGGAAAGGCTGGGAAGTTAACCAAACGCACATCATGTTTGCTATACCTCCACTGGGGAAAAAGAATATAGGGAATAAAACAGAGAGGGGGGTGGGGGCACCGTTTCACACACGTTTTCAGGTGCACACTGAGCCTATAAATAGTAAACAAGACTGGTCGACTGGAGCTACGGCGATAACACTTTAGTGGCGTTCTGTGTCATCAACGGAAACGGTCATGGCGAAGTATCTTCATTTCCCAAAATGGCCTACCGTCCAGCCGGTTAAGGGCTATGCGTAAAGGCTAGCGCTTGACATCGTACCTATAGAGATAGACACAATATGTGTTCAATAGTTTCTCTTGTTCAACAAAAGTCGCACGTGCGCATCCCCTCTTCCGATGCGGAACGAGTAGGCCTTTGTAAAGGCCACCTTGAGCAAGAGGCGGCACTACAATGTGTCCTCAGAGCGGTAAACTGATGATGGCACTTGTAGCTTTAGAGATAAATCTAGTGTATGAAGTTGACATTTCGGGAGCTTGGGAGAAGACCAATATTTGCGTGTCATAGCTTTAGTCACGAATGAAGTTTCCTTGCAGCGTCGGTTCTGGATAAGGGTATAGGAAACAGTCGGGCTCCTACATGGGCGGACCGGGTTGACAACAGCACCTGAACAGCTGGTAGCAGATACCGAACCATCGGTATAGATGTCTATTCGGTGCTGGTAAGTTTCATTCATTAATAGATTTGACTTTATTGACTGATGAATGCGCATTGATTGCCTTGATACGTTAACCTAAGAATCCATACCCAGTCTCCATTAATGGGAAAACTACCAACTATAGAAATGCCCATCGATTCTTGGGTGTAATATTCGACCGAAATATTTCATAGAGCGCTCATTGTGGGTACTTGAAGAAACAACTGTCACTGATTGGCCATGTACTGAGATTCATGTGTGGGAAAACATGGGGCATATCTGCACGCTCCATGCTTCAGTTGCACATAGCTCTATTTTTAGGATTTCTACGCTACAGCGTTCCAGTGCTGTCCACTGCATGCACTACCTGCAAATGTTGATTTATTGGATAGCTTACAGGATCAAACATTGTGCGCGTGTTTGGGAGCTTCTCACTGTTCTTCAACGTTTGCAACAATCGCGCTCGCCAAATATCATCCAATCCAAATATACGTTGTTGTGGATTGCCTCAGGGCGCATATTCGTCACGGTACCGCGTCCCCAATCACCACTTAGCGTTCTTGCCCTCGCAGAGACCTCATGCCACGTTTTCCCAAGTTATCATCACTGGGCAATATTTAATTCAATCAGAATACACACCAGCAGTCAGGCCTTCATTTCCTTTGTGGTGTCACCAACAGCCTCAGGTGCACCTAAATATTCCTTGTGTAAAGAAGAAAGCTAAATTACCCTAAAATAGCACTGACGCAGGCTGCATAAAAATGTTCCGGAAAATTAACGGGACGCTAGAGATAAATAGGAAACTGAGATAGATTGGCAGATTAAATTTCAGGGTTGCCAAAATATTGCCTTTTCTATAAGAAGAAACTGTGCAACCAAGAATGACGTAAAACCAGAAGGTGGGTGAGGTGCAATGGAGCCTTGCAATTTCCGCAAGGCTGCGGAAACTGCTTATCAGTAAAGTTTTGAGTACGTTCATGGCTAAGAAGTCACTTCTCGAGGAAGCTTTCGAAACCTTAAATTGCTATAACAGGAAAGGAATATCTCAAAATAGAGTGACAACTGTGACCTTACACACAGGCAATGCAGCGCAACTGTCTGTCCTGTAAAGATAAAAAGGGAAACTATAGCCTTCATTTTATTTGCTGATAATCAGCTTGTTTCCTTCAAGAAAGCGCACATACAGGGGCGAATAAACTTTCTTCCAGTCTAAGCAGATTTAGTGTTCCACTTTAGCATTTTTTAACTCAACTTATGTAATGCCTTCGGGCCCTTAAGCTGCAATAAATGAAATGAAATTTAACATGAATTTACAAGTGAGAGTGCTTAAAAAAGCATAAACATGGGAGATGTTACACACAAGTGCGTTTGTTCTATGTCACCTTGTGTAAACTACTGCTGCCTACTATGATCTTCTGGAGCACTCATTCTATCTAAAAATGTTTTGCTTATTCGGGTCTCACGTTCTGTGCGTTCTCAGTATCCCGTGCAGCAAAAACGCTACTTGATATGCATGCACCAACAAAGTAACAGTGGTGCACAGATGACGTCATGTTAGAACGCCGTCCCTTTCTCTTACTTACGCACTCAGTTACTGCGTTCCTCTCTTGACAACTCGCAGAAGAATTTCCAAATAGTACACGAAATTTCCAAGTTAATGTTTATAGAATGTTTGGTGCATCCGCTGGTCTACGCAGTAGAAATGGCTAGATACAGAAAGCAGTTAAAATACAGGCGCTTTAATTTGGCAACGCTGTTTGGGACATGAACACTCTCAATGCCAATCTACACCGTCGATCCGCGTAAAAAGGAATATGTTTTTATGTTAGTACACTGCCCAATAACCCGAATAAACCCCGTGAAGACTGAACAGATGCTCATCACGGTACTATAGAAACAGCGATATTTCAATAGAACCGGTTTCCTGTTGCGGCGGTGTAGTGATTGGCACTCCGTGCCTACTCTGGCATCTGTCGACAGCCATTCAGACCAATGCCACCCAAACCACTTCTGTTTCACGTGGTTTCGAAAGAGCTTTGATGCTGGCAAATTGATAGTATCTCTCAGTGGGGCTATACAGCGAGTGGACCCCTTGCCATGTGGCGCTTTTTTTTTTTCGTTTCGCGCGGCCGGCGAATGCCTTGCGGTAAATGCGGCAGGTTTTTTCACACACCGTAGCGTTGTTCAGTTGCCCCATTTTGTTTGCCTTACCGTGTGTGCGCGAATAATTTAGCACTAGATCCATGCACCTCCGGCGCAGATGCTTGCCGCTGTTGTCTGAAATCCGGCCATTGTTCCACCTCCCGCAACGTAGTACGTCAGGATCCTTTCAAAGAGCTCGTCATTCAGATTGCAATGTTTAAATTATGTAGCCTATTCATCGATCTATTCAACCTTCTCTATATTCAGAGCACCGGGCATTACTCTCGGCAGATGTATTCTTTATATATTTTGCGGAGCTGTTGACATACGCTTCTTTTTCACGCGAGCAGGGAACCTAATGTCAAAAACTCACATGGTTGGGGTCAGCCCACTGTCTTTATTAACAATTTATATTTTAACAGCAAGAAGGTGTATTGAGGTTTTTGAAGATTTGTGTCTTGAGGTTTTTGAGATTTCTGAAGATAGCAAAGTTGGGTGGTAAAAAAATGTTTATTATTGAGTGACCGCAATGGGTCCATGGCCTTCACGGCAGAAATAAACCCCAGTGATCTGCACTCTAAGTGGTCTTCACGGCTGAGGTAAACCCCAATTCTCAACCCCTTAAAGTACAGATCAGGGGTAAACCGACTTACGAGAAGAAAGAAAAAAAACGTACTCTTTTCCTCGTAGCAACAACACTAAAACAGTATTCCCATGGATTTCACTGTATCCCTGTGGGATCGGTAGTCGTATCTTCGTGCAGTCGGTGTAAAAACTTTACGGACCACGGTATCTGTGAAAAAATGTTGAATTTTTGAGAATTTTGTGACCGTTTAGCCAGTATAACAGTACACTGTGTCGTTCGCATATTCTAGGCTACATGTGAGAAATACCGATAGCAGGTTTCGAGCTTGTACTGTGAAATGATTGACTCGAATCCTACTCTCCGTAAATCAATCACTCAAGTCAGCTTTCTCAAGACGGAGGCCAGTTTTTCGTGCGATATCACATCCATAAAATTTGGTCTTGCCAAAAGCACTGAAACTTTAAGCGCGTTTCTCCCCCTTTATTTCATATATATATATATATATATATATATATATATATATATATATATATATATAGTGAAACGATCGATCAGCACACTATTTGTCTCAGCCCGCAGCATTCGCTCCCGTCTAATTCTACTGTTACCTGAAAACGCTCTTAGCTTTAAATTTGGCATCGTAAAACACGGTCTCCGTTCCGCTTCACGCCTAATTTTTTTACGCTTGTCTACGCTTTCTAGGGTTCAAGCCAATTACGTTTGAACTTCCTGTTTCTCATTTTCTCTCATGTTTTATGCATCTGAAGAAAGTACCTTCTCCAAAGGTCTTATGCTGAACGAGAAAAAAAAAACATTTTTTTTTTCTAGCTTAAGCAAGAAAAAGAGTTCCCATGCAGCTTCTTTCTCAATTACATTTCATCACTGCCGTCTAACTCTTCGCCAAGGTTTTCGGAGTCCCAAGGTTTATTCGCCGAATGATATTTCTAAACTTCGGCGGCGTCCAATTATGTTGTCTATCTTTTGTAGGAAGGAGTAAATGGTAGACGATTTTCAGGTGCCGGTAAAGCGATCACGTTTCTTCTTGTGGCAAAATAAGGCTCATGGATCTTTTATATACGCCTCCTGCAACCTCGATAAAAGCAGCGTTTCCACCACATTCTCTTGAAAGATAACACCGTGCGCCAAGCGGCTTGTTCAAATGAGGCGAACTTTGCCCATTCTCTTTTGCAGGCTCGCAAAAAAGAACTAGGAAGTGAGCGCATCCTCAGGAGAATAACAAGTTTGAAAGTCATTACTGCTCGAAATCCCAGGTGACGACAAGGCGAAGAGAGGGAACCTAAAGTGGGTTGCTTGCTCGCAAGGACACGTTAGTATACGAATAGCGCTCCCGAAGTTTTCAGCGCGATTTTCTACTTCCTTTTCGCGCAGTTAACGTATCTTGCTTGCATGTGCGCGTATTTGAATTCCCAGAAGAAACAGCTTGGGTAATGTTATATATTCAGAGCATCGTTATCACCTCTGCCGCACTTTGCGAATATAGGCCCCTATGTTTAAAAAGAAATATTGAATATTAGGGAAGTTTGGTTGATGTAACGTCACAGTACAGTTGGCAAGCCAACCCTATTCCTCTCCTTACTCAGCAATATTTTATATAGAGGCAAAACATTTTTTATTCAAACACAATGATGTACATTCCCGTCAAGCTGGACCGACTACCCTGGCTATTAGAAAAGAATCATAGACTAGTAAAAACGGCATTGAAATAAGCAGCCAGCAAGCCCCCTCCGAAGACACTAAAAATTCTAACGAAAAAAATTGTTATATATTCTCCAGTTCATTACCGACAGGTGGAGTGTGCCTGGTTACGAAGATACAGAGAACAGCACCATAAAATGAACAGTCTCAAGAGAACGAGATAAGTGTGTGCGACCGGAAAGGTAGGGTGGATAGTGGGCAGACAGAAAGCCAGATTCTTGTTCTGGGTCACTCGTACCTTGCTGTCTGTGTCTCAAATTAACTTGAACGTTCGTGTACACCCACTAAACTGACATCAAGCGTGTTAACGCAGTGCGCTATAGTTCTTAACTCACTGCCCTTAATACCATCGGCGCTCCTTTGTACACCACTCAGCTAAAACAAGACGAAGATATGATAGAAGAGCAGAGAATTGGGCAAGTTCATTTATATTCATGGTTGAGGGTGGCGCAAAGAGTGAAGACGAAGAAAACAGGATGACAAACACAGCCTATCAAGCGAAAGTTTATTAAGCGATAAAGTATATAAATACACCAAGTTCTATCACATGATTTCAAATCATGTAATCAGTGAAAGAAAGTGGTCAAAAAGAAACTGGCTGGCAACGATGTTTTCCTTCTTTGTGAACTAAACAAAACAGGTAGACGGCAATGACGATTGTAGGCTGAGAAGCCACAGCTGTCTGATTAGTAACTGATTAGTTGTAAAATTTCTGTTTCACAATAAAATTTCAGTCTATAGCTCGCACCCTAATTCTTTTTTTTTAGTTTCGTTTCGTTTCGTTTTCCTTTCATCGTCTCACTTTCTTCGTCTTCGTGCCTCGCGCTTCCCCCAACCATGAAGATACAATGCCTGTCAGTCCGTAAACAGCTTTTGTATTGGGCTGCACCCTTCGGTTTCTATTCAGAAAATGAACGCTGCTGTGTAGCCTAAAACCCCTCAGCGCATATTGACAGTGAATGTTAGAAGCACAGAATACACATAAGAGTACAAGAACCTACCTAAAAACGTTTCTGATATCCTATGCCTACATTATAGGTACAGCAACGTTTACAAAGGTACCCACTTTCGCATTTGATGCGTAGCTGGTACACTTTGCCTAAAACAATAGGTGACATCGTTTACAGTTTGGATGATTTGATTATCTGCCTTTATGCCTGAACGTGACGCCAGTCTTATTGATGTTTGGCGCTGAATTCAATGAAGTTCTGATGGTCTGGTGCTGAAGTGAAGTGCATACATATATTTTCACTGCCGGAGCTACATGCACCTCAGCGCCGGGCACCATATGTTTTAGGTGCTGCAAGGTGACAAGGCCATATACGCTTCAGAGCTAGATGTCGTGTTACGACACTTGGCACAGCAGTTGGTTATAGTGCGTAAAAATAAAATGAAATTCCGGGCTTTTACTTGCCAAAATCACAATATGATTAGGAGGTGTACTGCAGTGGAGGACTGCGGATTAATTTTGACCAGCTGGAGTTTTTTAATGCGTAGCTAAGTACGCAAGCTTGTCTTCCTTTTGCTGCCATCGAAATGCGGCCGCCGTGGCTGGGATGAAATACGCAGCCTCGAGCTTAGCAACGCCGCACCATGTCAACTAAGCTACCACAGCGAGTGCTTCTAGTTTGCCGTAGTTAACTTTGCTTCGAATGATGTCAACTTTAATTCCTAACAAAAGACGTTCCAAGCATGAAACTTGAATGGGTATTTTCATTTTGAAGGGTAATTTTACAACGTTTGGCTATAAAATGTGAAAACATATTATTCATAAATGTTACTGTCACTATACAGGCTCCGTCTGCCAATGCATCGTGGTGAAGAATCTGAAGCAAAGCACGATCAATGCTTACACGGGCAAGATGCGCAATAAAGACTGACAGCAGAATGTACAGGGATCGTGTACCTGCCCGAATAATCCGGGAGATTAGCTAAATTAAAAGTCCTCCATGCACATCTAGTATTTCGTGGTAAAAAGTGATGAAAAGCAGGGCAACATACACCCATACACACTGACGGACGCACAAGCATCCATACGCGCAGAAACCATGTATAATACACTTTACAAAGTTTGCTTATTCCCTGTCCCCCCGTAGAAATAAGAAGGGTTCCCAGGTTATTTATAGATGGGGTATATCTTTTAACCAGCTGCCATAGCAAGAGGTGCGACTCACGAGGGATATTGCTCCGCTTCCCAACGCGATGACAGTGACTGACTCTCGGCCCCAGTGCATTCATTGCGATGGATATCACAGTGCAAGAACGAACGTGCAACTGCATTTCCGTGGACCTTAAAATAAACTATGTAATAACAGTCAATCTATAGCCCTCCACTGCTACGTCCCTCATAGCCTATAGTGAAGGTTTCTGTATTCGAACGCCAACAAAGGTTAATCAGCGTCCCACGCGACCTTTTGCACATGTCGCGAAACAAAGCCGCGCGAGCGCAGTCATCCAATCTTGCGACGACCAGATGCGCCGAAACCATATCTTCCACCGTGGCCGAAACGCAGTCGTTACAACGCCATGCGCAGTTCTCGGCGGCAACAAACTTTTGGGTTAATGTGGTAAAAAGTAGGAAATGAGTACTGTTGTTTTACTTTTGTACCTGATAAAAACAGCAGTGTTTAAATGGCGGAAAGTGGAAAAAATATTAGGGCTGCACAAGTTGTTGCAAAAGTTCCTAGTACCATTTTTAGTTCTTTTTCTTTTAATCTATATTAAAATAAACACAAACAGACGAATTGTCACCAATTTCTGGCGGGGTGCTACCCCTTTTCAATTGCTTCAAAATATAGGATTTGAAAAATACAAATCCGCAAATGTGTTAGGAACACAACTTTCAGATGCAAGACTGAGGCACACACAGTACAGTAGACTCAGTATTTGTTGCAAATGCCAGTTTCTTCAAAGAAGCGATAGCCTAGCTGATTTAATTGCTTTGTGATGCAGCACGTTTGATGACCATAGGCCTAACACTTTGGGAAGTGAAACAATAAACAGAGTTCTCGTTCGAGACACTGTCTATGTGAAGTATGCCTAGGAGAGTCGAGGTGCAGGAGGTATACATCCCCGTCGTCATGGCCATCGGTACATGTTGGAGAGGTCACACAATTAATTCGTAAAAAAAAACGTGCTTTGTGTAAGCAGTTCCAAGGCGAAGACGATGTAAGAGGGTGTCGATGCGTCGTGGAATCCGAGGGTCTAACTGGTGCTCAAGATGTGGGTCAACTGCATGTAAGATTTGATTCTTTTTGTGCTCTCTGTGAACCAGTTCGGCATACACTCTTCATGTTTTAGGACTCGTAAGATGCGCCAGGTGTCGGACTGGGACATTGTAAAAAGGTGGGTTTCCAAGTTTTCATAATTTATTTCTGCTGTTATGCGTGTGTTTAACTCAACTAGCCCTGTGCATAGTGGGATTGCTATACAGGTGGCTTAACTGAGCCGCATATGATCTCTTCATATTTCCATAGAAGAGCTAGCTTGCAAAAGAAAAGGCAAAATGTATTTAAAGAGATAGCGTGGGGAGGGGATGAAACGCAAGTCAGAAAACGAAACTTGAACCGAATTTCGAAACGGCACGCCTCCCTAGCACAGTCTATCTTGCGGGCCCGTAGAGGTTTATTGCCTGGTTAACCTCCCTGCCGTCCTTCTGTTTGTTTTTTCTCTATCCTTCTATCTATAGAACAGACCTTGAGAGTAAACGCGTAGCGCCCTGCTTTCACTTGTATGATTAATCATGACATTAAGGAAAGCTTTTTAGAAACTTGATGTTTCTCCTCTCCCCTCTGGAACCCTAAAAACTTCGCAACTCCTGTAAATATGGGAAGTGTCAAAATGTACAAATAGTTCGTGAATAGCACTATTTATATCTGATATATATTACTGGTATAAACCAAGATATGTGCGGTATTCAATTCTTAAATTATTATTTTTTCTCTACTTATTGTCCTCTGCAGTATTTTTCTTGTTCTTATCTATGCGTGTGGCAGTACTCCGACCGAATGGTTGTTTTTGGACATGGTGAATAATTTATTTATTTATTTATTTATTTATTTATTTATTTATTTATTTATTTATTTATTTATTTATTTATTTATTTATTATTTATTTATTTATTTATTTATTTATTTATTTATTTATTTATTTATTTATTTATTTATTTATTTATCATCGCCTTTGAATATTTCCACGAAACGTAATTTGAAGCAATTCTTTAGCGATAGCATTCGAAAGAGACACCTTCGGCTATGCGCTAAGTTGAAAAGTTACTAAGTGCGAAAAGTGCTAGGAAAAGACTAGAGTCGTTCCAGAAAAAAGCTGTTCTAAAATAGAGAGAGAAGATGAGTTGCTTCGTTCCTTATCGAAGCATAGGATGCATATTCATTTCTATGAGTCGTCTGCTGATGTATCGAGAGAGTCAGCTTATGGACTCACATTGAAGTATCCGGCAACGCAGTCTGAACATCCTCTGCATCGAGCTCATCACTGTAGGCCAGTGCATGATCAAGTTATTGCAGCAATATCGAAGGTAATAAATGAGAGAGGCGTCGAGAGCCATAAAAGCCCACTTCTACCATATATAGTACCTTTTATTGTATTAGCAAATATATGAACACTCCAGGTGAATTTTCACCGTCGTTGTCGCCATTGCCATGATGTTCCGTATAGATGCTTGGGTGTGCTATGTTAAGTCTGTATTTTTCAAATGCCAAAGTCGCTTTTGTTGCATCTGGACTTCATGGTTACATTTATCCTAAAGATGTGCCGCGAGGCAACCCAAGTGAATAAAAAAAAGTATTCCTCTGACCAGGCTTTATGGTCTTGACTGAAATATTTCTGAAAATTTCGCAACCTTTTTGACGATTGTATCGCGCCAAGAACAGCCATAAAAGATTTTATTCACACGGTATACCTTTTCTGAAATCTTCAAACTCAGACAATCAAAAAAATTGCAAAGGAATATTTGGGCTTACAATCTGAAAGTTGTAACGTTTTAAAGGCTCTGGTCCCAGGACTCCTTACGGGCACCGCAGGTGGCGTCGGCGCAATGTCATTGCATGCCCTACACGATGTGCTATATCTTTCAATGGTGTCAGAAATTTTCGCGCTTCAACTATTTATGCCAACAAAAATGGCATATTAAAATTGGGGCCTGACTAGGTGAGCCGAGTGAATGCATTTAGTGCGATAGCAGTTATTACGGACGCTTGAGGTGCATCTACACAGTCGCCGCCACCACCGCCATTGTCATGCTCTCGCTCTGACGGCGCATGCGTGGATCACCACATCAGTCGGTCTTCGATATTTCTAGCATATTGGTGTCACTGATATCGCTTGACAGGCGCATCCCTCTGTTGGGTCACGTCCACGTTCGGCTCTTGATGTTGTCGATATCCCGTAAGAGACTGTCCCTTATGTTCCATCAGCCATGTTTTCAGCAACCAGATTCTCGATGCCAGCAGGCTCTATAACGCTGACAGCACGTACTCCCAAAACAAACAAGGGCCGTTCCCATATGAATGTACTGAAATCTGAAAAACTGCTGGATTTGCTAATCTTTTGTGCGTGGGAGTGGCCAATATAGCATGCGTGTGCAGAGATGTGTTCGGCTGCGGTGGGTGTGTTGTTCGATCCCCACCGCCGGACACCCACCGGTTAATATGATGGGTGCAAGCACTCCCCTGGCCAGGCGTCGGATTTCTAGGGGTGCGTTGTTTGGGAGAGGTTCGTAAGACCGCTATGCTTGCTGGGCAAGAACCAAGACAAAGCCATAAGAATTTCATAACGTGCGTTATTTACTAGGAAGAGAATAATTGCTATAAATGCGATGACTGTGTGACTAATCGTCATCAAAATAAATGGGGCACTTTTCTTCGGTGTCAGGCACGTCAGCCGGTGCGCACAGGAAACTGCTATGCCAAATTCTAGTGTTTTGGGCAAAACGTGTGCTAACCGCAGCCAGCTGCCGCGCGGAAGAGCAATAACCGCTGAATATGAAGGTTTAGACCGGATGCGGCACACACAGACGCCAACCTGCAGATTGTTAAAGTGCAATTTTTGTTTGAAAATAGCTGGGTGCCGTTTCCATTGAGCGTTTTCTCTGTTTTAACATCTGATGAACTCCGCACTTAACAAGTAAAAAAAAAGCTCTTGGGCGCACATAAATCCCCGTAGGCAACAAGCTCGCCCGGTTTACGAGTCAAACACGAATACTTCTCAGAGAGTTACAGGTACAGAAAACTGATTTCATATTTGTGTACCTATTTTGCAATTGTCTACTTTAATCACTGCGTACCTCATCAGGTGATTTATTTTTGTTGTCTAACGCGTCGTAATTAGAAATGGCTCACACAGCTTGCTTAATGTTCGCGCGTTTTCACCCTAGAGGTATTGTCTCATGAAGGATTACATTCTAGAAATTGCGTTGGCATTGTCAAGAGCGTAATATTACTATTGTTTGACAACAAATAACTTTATTCCTGTTAAAAACTCTGTATTCCTAGTAATTATAACTACATCTCCTCACATCATGTATTTATTGGCACACAGGAGCTTTTATACGAGATATCCCATATGATAATGGGAATGCATATATGGGTCACATGTGACATGTGAACTGTGACATGGGAACTGCGAAGCGTTCTTTCTGAGAAACCAGTATGGGTTTCCTTTGTAGCTTCGTGTTACATTCGGGTGGATGACAATTTTTCCCTTTCATTATACTTCCTCCACATCTCGGGATTCCGCAGAAGGGATCTTTTCATTTACACCGGAGGCATCGGTGAACGCACTTTTCGGCGCACTCAACTACGCCAAAATACGCCAGTGAATGAAATAGTAACAACTTTTACCGTGTACATTTGGGCCGAAAAGCAGATATTCCTCTGGAAAGAAACTCATGTGAGCTCAACACTTGTCCCAAAGTTGGCTGAGAAAATTAGAAAGTTTTACCCGTGTCATATTATTACATATTCGCCTATTTTTGTCTTAAAGGCATCTTAAGATATGAGTGATCTTGAACAGCTAAAGGGCGTTACTTCATTAAAAAAGACTCCTCGAGCATATCAGAAGTAGACAGAAAATGCTACGCTAGACCAGTGTGGAACGACGAAGTAGCCATTGTATGATCTTGTAAGGTCTTATCAGAGTAGTAAGAGTGATGTCATAGGAAGTCGAAACAACCGCGATGCTTAACTTCTCTGTAGGCCCCTACTTATAGCTTCACATCTCTGCTTCGCATGTCGCTTGATACCCTATGCGTTTTCGGCCTGTTGTCTATGCGCCGTTAAGCACATTATTAGGTCCTTGACGTTATACAGGCAAGATGTCACGCGCAACTCTGTTATTGTTAAAGGTCAGTAGGATTCCAGAAACGAAGGAACCTATGGGAATCTGTATATTTTCGCTCATATTTCACACTTTAGTGCTTCATCTTTCATATTTACCTACGTCGGCCGCATTTAGATGCAGGCGAAACGCAAGAACGCCCGTGTGCTTGCGTTGTAGTGCACGCTAAAGAAACCGAGATGGTCAAAATTAATCCGGAGCCCTCCACTGAAGCGTGCCTCATAATCATAACTGGCTTTGTGGCATCATATGCTATAAAGAAGAAGGAGTAACAAAGTTTTACTCTGCCTTGTTCCCCCTTTAAACCTATATTTGCACAGGACTGGTTTGACGTTATCGCCTCTGTGTCCATTCTGCCAAGAAACAGGATCCCTAGATCACTATTTTTTGTTAGGTTGCCGATACAAATTATTAAGAAAAAGACTTCTAGAAATTCCGCGTGCTAAAGTTGGGTTAATCTTTTCACCAGATATAATATTAACTTTCGGTGCGTCATTCCTGGGTTTTAGCCACAGGGACGTGTTTGATGCTGTTTGCGGTTACATACAATCTACTTAACGAATATGTTTTTAAATGTTCTTTTCTTGGTTGGTTTTTCTGTGTGTGTTTTCTTTTTTTATTATTGAATATGTACTACTTCAAAACATTAGTTAAAAGTTTAAGCACATAATTTTTGGCCAATCTCCGTTATGGTATGAGTATCTTTATGAGGCCATTATCGTCATCATCATCATTTGCACCAAATTATATCACTTAGGCCTCCGAGGCTAGTATTTAGAACCCCTCTCAGAAATAAAAGCCAGAAAAACGTTATCGGCGTGTGTGTTCTGCTTATATTCGGTTGTGGCTTCTTCAGGCCGCAACCGAAGCTATGGCTACATCGTGCCATAGCTTCTTAGGCATCGTGACACCAAGCACATATGAGTCAAGGCGATGGTGTCTCAAGGACCTCCTGTGTTTCGTTCTTATTGCAGAATTGCGCTTGGTTTGCGAGCATGGCCTCAGTTTCGGAGCTAGGAAATAGCTCTCAACGTTCTATTGTCGAAGTCGAGTCAGCGGAACTATTCAGCAACACCATGGGAGGCTACAGGGAAAGTTCTGCGGAAGTGCTCGACGCCTTCATGAATGCGTTCGCTACGATAGACCCCAGTGACAACAAATTATCGGAGCTTCCGTTTCTCGACGTCGGCTGTGGTGAAGGAAACTTCACACTGCGCCACTTGTTGCCGCACTGCCAGGGTCAGTGTCGAAAACTAGTGGCTGTGGACAACTCGACGGCTATGCTCGAATATGCGAGGTCTCACCACGCGCATAAGATGATCGACTACATCCTATTCGACATCGTAAAAGACGACGTGGACAAATTTTTGGATGAGCATGGACCTTTCGCCCGTGTCTACTCCTTCAACGTGCTCCACTGGGTCAAGGACAGGGCTCGGGCTTTGAGGAACATTGAGAAGCTGATAGCGCCAGGAGGGGAGTGCTTTGTCACCTTCGAGAACTGCATCCCCATATTCGAAGTGTGCGTGACCCTTGCACAATCTGTCCGGTGGAAACAATACTCTGAGGTAAGGATTCATGCAAGTTGTAAGTTGTATTACTGTCCCTCCTTCTTTCCAACACAATGAAATATGCCCTCATCTGAAGGCATTTGGAGATATTCTTCAATAGTATATCTTACTAAATGATGACGTCATTGTGTGTGTGTGTTGGTAGGTGTTTGTGTGTGTTTGTGCGTGCATGTGTGTGTGGTTTAATGTTTGTACAGGTTGACCTAGAAAAACTTTTTGATGTAAGAGTTTGCTTTCGTTGTTTTTGCAATGAAATGGGGTCGCCAAAGCGATTATTATACCTCATGACAAGAACCGCGATTGTGTCCACAATACCTTTAAGACTAGAACAAGCGTTCCGTGCCTTAACAAACGCTTTGCGTGGAACAACATTTGATGCTATATGTGAGAACCTGGAAAAAAAGGCTTCATGCGGCCAACCAGGCCCGTAGCCAGGGGGGGTCTCTCCCGAAGTTTTGAAGGGGGGGGTTCTCCCGCAGGGCTTCCGCGACCCCACTGCGCAAGGAAACTTGTCCACAGCTGCTCATCATGTGCAAGACTGAGCAGATCTTTCCGTGCCCATTTCATACGACGCTGATTACATCGGCCGAACGGGCCGCTGCGTAAGCGACCAGAAGCATCACAAAAGAGCAGAGGACGCCGCACCCGACAGTCGGCGCCCGATAAACAGAGAGGGCCGCCTGCGCTACCGATTTTGTCGCCTCTGCGACCCTTCCGACCACCCCCCCCCCCCCTCTTCTTCGAGCCTCGAAAAAGTCACATAATTCACATACTGCGATTTTTACCGAAAATTATTACTGCAAAATAGGTGCTTTATTAAAAGTCAAGGCTATCAGCAAGTGCCCCTCCGCCCCGAAAAAAAAATACCTGACTATGGGCCTTCGGCCAACATTTACCCGTAGTATTGTCCCCCCGTTCATATGCCCCCTCTCCCTCTTTCGACATTGTGTATCTACTCTCTGACACTTACTCGCTCACTCACACGCTCACTTACACATTCTATCGTGGCGAGAAATGATGAAAAAAAAATCACAGACCTGTGCGGAACACGCAACACAGTCACAGCGTTAGCTGGTTGAGCGGCGCAAGAGTAGCTCCAATTTCGACACTACGCACAACAAGGACTTCGCGGCAAAGTGTGTTCGCCTCGATTTTGACGAGAACAATCTGAACTCTCCGCCCGGCAACGACGGCGAGTTGCGGCTTGTAATGCTCTCTGCACAGCAGTCTGCTGAGCCCAATAATGCCTGGTTGTAGCCGCGCACGCAGCTCTACGATTCGCTTCTTCAGCTGCGGTTTGTACCTTGCGAGGAGACGCCATAACGTGTACCGAAGAGGTACCCAGAATACGTGGCGCACATCTAACATCGGGATAGCGTTGATTGCGCGCCTCGTCTGAATCGCATATCGTCGCACGCGGCGGTTGCAGGCACGTTAACTAGATGGCGGCACCATACTGGCGGAGGCTCGTGTCATCTGCGCCTGCGCGCGTGCCTATAGGGTGCGTATAAAGGGAATTTTTCCTCTGCCTGATAGCAAGCGCTTGCGTGGCTCAGTGGTAAAGTATCCGATTTCCACGCAGTGGGCCTGGGTTGAATCCCAGCGGAGAGCGGGTACTCTTTTTTTTTGCATTTCCGGCGATAGCGGTTACGGGGCGGCGGCAGCATCATCGCGACGAGAAACGGCTATTCGAATGTGCCCATAAGAGCTTACGCTGTAATAAAGAATAGCGACGCGGACTGCAAGTGATGTCGAGAAATGGCAAGTGTGATTGGCCAGAAGTAGACCAATAAAAGCCAGCAACATGGCTGTTATACGTACTTTAACCTATTTTCTTTGTATACTGCAAATCTACAGATGGATAAGCGTGGGTGTAGAGTATTGTCAGAACGCAGGAATAACCTTCCCAAACGAATCAGAGGGATGAAATCAGTTTTGAAAAGGGGGAAGAAACATCAAACGTCCGAAAAGGATCACGAATAAAACTTTCTTTTTGTTTATTCAACTTTTTATAGTAGCTGATATTCAAAACCCTCGAGTTTTGCCGCCTATAGTAAAGAATCACGGCTCAAACCTGCCGAGTCAATCACTCCCTCCCGGCGCACGTAGAACAATGCGATTAATGTGTCGTGTAGAATTTAAGGGTGCAGTGGTTCTCACTAGACGGTAATGTGCCGCAAGTCAATTATGTTGAATACGTCGAACGCTGTGGCTATGGCGGAATATGGGCAGCACGAAAACTGTTCGCTCCTTTAGACCATAGTCCTTTTATTCTTTTTATATCAGCTTGATGAAGCGATTGATTGCCAGTTCTTTAGCTCAGCACAATATGTCATTGGAAAAAGTGTGCTTAAAACCATGGACAAAGGAAGAGAATGAGGGCAGCACAAACGCGAACTGTCAACGTAAATGTTGTACTGTGGCGTAAAAGGAAGAAAGCAAAAGAAGATATCCGTGTGTGCTGTAGTAAAGGCAGTCCCTTTCGTCCCTCTTGTGTCTATGTTTCTTATGCCTGCTCATTTAAATCACGCATCCCCACTAATTCTCTCAGCTTTCGGTCGTTACAAGGTTCTTTCAATGTCACTTTCCGTATACTTAAATTAGCAAAGTACCGACTTACTACCATTATTTTCGCTACCATGGGACCTATTCACATGATGTTGTTTTTCTGGCACACTCACCCTGTCGCGTGGCATCTCTTTGGTTGTTTTCGTATCTAGGTCCTCCTTGATAAAGTGCCCATCACAGCTCGCTGCACGGACGTGGGCTTCATGAGATCTCACCTTTTGCATATCGTCAACGAGACGGCACTCAAGCCACTGGCTTGCGAAGTGTTACGCTTGCCCGCAGTCAATGTCCCAGACCTCAAGGATGCAACCGGTACGCGAAACAAAGCGATGAAGAAAGCCAAGTGTGTTTGTGTCTTTCTTCGGCACTGTAAGCGGCGAGCTAGTTTCTCCTTTACCAGTTGAACCTTGCATGTGCGACGCCGACTCATTCTTGTTGCTGCAGTATATAGAAGTTGTATTTCGAAGACGGAGAGTATAATAGGAAATACGAAAAAACAAGGACGAAGGGAACCTGCCTTGTTGCCTTGTTTTATCACATTTAGCGCGTCTGTACAGCATAATTCTACAGTGCTTCTGCTTATGCTTACAGAATTGTATACCTACCTCTGCACGAGAAATTTTGAGGGCTAAAAATAACGTTTCTCTTCAGTACATGACGAAGATCGCGTACCATGCGCAATCGGCAAGTTCATACATCATCACGTAGCAGCTTCAACGTTCCAATAATAGTCATCATCATCATCTTTAGCCCATTTTATGTCCGCTACCATGACAATCGCTCTCTCAGCAATCTCCAATTGCCCCTGTCTTTCATCAGACCACTCCGTTCGAAACCAGCAAATTTCCTTATCTCAGCCCACAACGTTATCCTTAGCCATTCTTTAACTGCACTTTCCTTCCCTTGGCACACCATTCTGTTACTGTAACAAACCATCGGCTATTCTTTATGCGCAATACATGACCTTCTCAGCTCCAGTTCCTCGACTGTGATTGAAATTAATCTGAAGCCACCACGCCGGCTTCCCTCATAGTATATTGTGCAGTTTTGGCACGTTAAAGCCCACAATTTAATTTTGAAACTTCTGTGATTTGGCGGGTCAAGTTCCTAAACAATTTCTTGAGTCATCTCAAGTGTTAATATACAGGACACTCAAAGTTGAATTTGCTAAAATAGTAGCCATTATGAACCCAATTCTCAGCAGCAAACATTTGTCGAAGCAGATTGAAATTACATTTTATTCACGCTATGCGGGCTCTAAACATTACTTATACGTGGGGGCAAGGGGGGAGATGAGCCTCTTGGCGAGTTTAAACATTTTGCACTGCTGTGTTCAGGTCGACACTAAATCTTCATTTTCCCCTTGTTTTCTTTATTTTCAGATCGCATTGTTTCGTACAACCCAATCTACCAACATTTAAATGATGAAGACAAGGAAGAACTGACTAAGTACACAGCTGATATCCTTGCGAACAGGGCTCAAGAAATGGCGGAAGGGCGAATCAGCAATCACAGATTCACTTACGTAATCCACGCCTACAAGCCTGCGCTATGACCAAACACTTGCGCTTGACAGAGCTACGGCTTTCCTTAAAGGGATAACGGAATATTTCTGTTCCGCTTATAAGTGGACAGAGAGACAAGCGCTCCGCTTTGTCATTCAAAGACGCACTGCCTCTGAGTCAAATTTGCAAATAATTGGTGATCACTACTGCCTTTAAGGAACAAGGCAATTTGAGAAACGAAGCACATGGTACACGGGAAATATGTGCTGGGCGCCACGTAGAGTAAATCAAGAATTCGCTGAAGCGGAGCACAATGTGATGGGAAAATAAGCGGTGATATATATCGTCCCCTTATAGGTTGCGCCACATGAAAAGTTGGTTTTACTTGGCATTGATTGTTCCGAGACCACAGCGATGTGCGGAAAAAAATAACACGAGAATTTTGACAGAACGGAGCGAGGTCCTGATAAAATTAAAAAGATTGCAGTAATGGCATAACCCACACAGAGGACTCCAAGGTTCTTCGCCTTTAGCTGTATTTGATCTCCGAACTGCTCAAGGCTGTAGTGGGCGCTGTGTGCCTTGTGAACAGGAGAGATACATCCGGCTGAAGAGAATTAAATTAGTGAGACATGAGAAACTACGATAATCGTTATAAAGAGGACAAAAACATTTTTTTTATCAACGCTTACGTTCAGTGAAAATAGAGGATGCATGTACGGCGTTAGGTACGGTACTTGGTCTGCAATGCAGCTGACTGCTGTTTGTTATTGAGTCTCTATAGCATGTGTAGTGGTTGCAGCAGCTGCCATGCCGGATAATAGCAAGAAAAGCGAAACGGCATGAAACGGAAGAAGCGAAAACTACGCTATTCAAATACACAAGAAAATTACCAAGGGGTGCGTGTGCGCTGTTTTATCTCTATTCCTTTGTTACTTCCGGCGTGCAACTCTTCGCTCCACTTGAATGAGTGCTCTTGTGAAGACCTGAGTTGCTGTGGAAACCAATGTGACCGAGCACGTTTTTTTTAAGGGCGAGCATCGTTTATCCAATTACAGGTAATTCAAAATTATGACTTTCTTTTTTATTATCTTGTTTACCATGTATTTCCATCTGCTCGCCTTTTGGTGTATCGTCAGTGTTGTGAAGCCCCTATACATGTTTGCTGTGATATTGCATGTATAAATTCAGCCCTAAGAGCTGTTTTAGCGTTTGTCTTTGCTTACCCTAATACTGAGGTTTGTTAAGAACTGATTCCGTAAATAGATTCGTATCATGAGGACAAATAGTTACGCCTATTTCACGCGGAGTAAGTACTTAATAATAGCCTGTAAATGTTTGTAGTTAAGGTGGGAAATTAACAAAAGTTGCCGATGTACAAATGGAAAGTCACCGACTCGGCTACTTAATTATTGCACAAAATGAAATAAAAATGTTATTTCTAAACAAAATTGTAGGTTACCTTATTTTGAATGCTTTCTTTGTTTCAGTGTCTTGTCCGCGTAAGCTTTTGTGCAAGTGCTTCGTGCGAATTATTTGTACGAGCCAAGAGTCAGATTGAACTACGGGCTTGGGGCACTGTAAAATATTTGGAGAACTGAACGTGTCTCAGTATATCCCTGGTTCAAGCAGCCTCTCGAGGGAAACTACGCAAAAAATGGAACGCACAGATTATTATTATTATTATTATTATTATTATTATTATTATTATTATTATTATTATTATTATTATTATTATTATTATTATTATTATTATTATTATTATTATTATTATTATTATTTGAAAACATATGTACATTTGACAGGAAAGGAAAAGCGAGGAGCCGGTTGGCAACTCCCACTGGAAAGGGCATATCGCCTGCCTACTCTTTCGAAAGGGAGAAGATAGAAACATAGAAATTGAAGATAGAAAGAAGGGGAGGAAAGAGGAAAGAAAGAGCAAGAGGACAAATCTCAAAGAATAAAGTAGAATGCACAGTACAGGTCACACACCGTAGGGCCGGTCACTGCAGGTCACGCTTTAAAAAAGAAAACAGAAGAAGCAGTGTCTGTGTCAAAAACGTGAACCTAAGTTACTTAATATTAGTAAAGTAAGGAGAACGGGATGAGCCTCATCACGTCGAGACGCACAACCAATGGGGTACAAACACTCGTCTAGGGTGGTACACCGCAGGACAAGGAGATGATAGTCCCTCACTAGTGACATGCGCTGCGCACTGAAAGCGGGACACTCCAATATCAGTTGCTGAAGTGTCTCGCAGCAACCGCAAGACGTACACGATGGACTGGCCACGCGTCCTTGTCTGTATAAACGTTCGCACACGTTCACACAGCCAGCCCTTAGCTTCAGTAGTTGTGATCTAGCGTGACGAGGCAAGCCTCGACCGCGAACACGGGGCGGGAACGTTCCATTTACGACGCGCTGGTCTGAATGCTGCTTGAGTAGATGGCGACGAATCAGCAGCCGAGCGCCATCAAGCTTGCACAACATTTCAGGGCTGGCACACTCGTTATGAGTGCAAGTTTAAGCCAGCCGACCAGCCTCTTCATTTCAGACTATCCCTACATGTGAAGGTATCCATTGGGCAACGAGAAATACCCCACGTGATGAGACTTTGTTTGCAGAATCAGCTGGAAAATCAATCTGACTGCGTTGGATTCTGCTAAGCAACGCGGGAGTCCTTAAAGATGGCAATCTTCGACGTGCTTAACCCCTCTTGCACGTATTTCAGTGCAACGTAATCGCTGCTAGCTCCGCATTTGTTGACGAGGCTCGATGAGTTATGTGAAATATACGTCGTACTTTAGTCGAAGGGCAGAAAAAAAGCTGCAGAGGCGCATTGACCGTCGCTGTTTACAGATGCATCTGTGAATACTTGAACATAATCTGGAAATCTTTCGAACATGTGCGACTGAGCCAATTGGGATATTGCTGAAACAGGCATATCAGACTTTTTGTGTATGTCAGGGATTGTGAGGCAAATGGGGACTACGTGTTTGGACTTATCTTTCGGAGGCGGAAACGTAACTGAAGGAACATGTTCAGATATTCCAGCAATGTCCATAAATAATACAGCCATTTTTCCCACGTGAGAAAACGGGCGGGGAGTCAGACGATCAAGGAGCTATTCACCATACGATGCGTGGTGCAGAGGCTCAATATGATATCCATATGATATAGAGTTCTCTGGTCTGCTTGCAGCCTCACTGGTAACAGATGCGCTTCAGTGACTGAATACCGCGATAACGGATGTGATCAAACTCTCTAGAGCATCATACGACGTCGGCAGAACCCGAAGCTATTGATAAACGTATTCGCAAGAGGAAGCCCAGAGGACCAAATCTTATATTTTGCTGCCAACAGCGCATGCTATAAAATGGTGTGATGTGAAAAGTAAGTAGAGAGAACCAGATGTCCAACGAACCACTAAAGCGCAGATGTAGTCCCTTTAGAGCTTCTTAACAAGAAATGTAGGAAGAAAACCTGTTCATATTATCTGGACAACTGTACTTTAAAGCCCGGCTTTGTTGGAAAATAACAAAGCTGAGCCCTCTGCCAATCCCGAACTTGTGCGATTTTAGCGTTTGAGCGTACTATCTTACGCCTGATATGAGAATACAGCAATCTATGTAAGACTACAAATTTTTTCTGTACATTTATTTACCAGTGCTGAACATCTTTCTGGTAAATTGTAATGGACATCTTCGTATGAGTTTTTTTGTACTTTTTCCGATTGTTTTCCAGTAAAAACGACGTTTTTTTTTTTTTACCACACTAATAGCCATACACGGGTTCAATACAAGTTATGCGAGCTTTATTTTCTAAAAGACTTGGCCTCATGAAGTTCATTCTAGTCAACATTCTGTCATCTGTAGCCCCTCTTTAACAACTTCAATACTGATGTATTTATTAAAATAGGAATGCATACATGTCTTGCAGCATAAAGTCTAGCGGCTCTTCTTTATAATAGATACCGAGTGCTTGCGCAGAATACTTTACGGTTGCATACATCGGTGCTTACTCGTAGTCACGCGTTCTTTTTTGAAGCACACGCCAAGGACACCACTGCATGAAGCATGTGTTTCTTTTTCTAAATAATCCATGCGTGGCAATGCAATTTTTCACTCCCAAAATGGACCAGCGAATGAGATAGCAAGGACACAGCAATTAAAAGAGATTTGGGTGCTTGAACTATGATTGATTGGTCATTGAATGGTTCAAAATAATCGTAACTGTTCACTCCCTCACCATGTCCCCACATATGGAACATCAGTTATTTTTTTTTCCTACACTGTGCAGCTGCCACGTACAGGTTTGTCAGGATTGAAAATGTCGCCCTAAAAAACACAGCATGTACAACACTTGCGAGATCGCAGCTGATGCCTGAAAGCTAGCCGCCAATTCGTATATGGCAGATGCCACCCTTCTGATTCAACAAAAATGACAGGGATTTTTTATAACACGCACAGTGTGAGACTTTGTCCGACCATTTTAGGTAGGCCTTCATGCTAGGCATGCACATTTCACCCATTATGAGTGGTGTATGGGAGTGTGAAGCTGCAGTTTGGGGCCTTCCTTACACTGCCGCTGAAAGCATCTTTGATTCGGGAAACTGCTGTCTTAAAGGTGTCCTGCGCCTCTTTCCTTTATTCCAGAGCTCCAATTGATCTCAGTGGGGCGCTCAGTTTTCGGAAACAAAACCAACTACACGCCACTCTAACGTCGCATTGCAGCCAGCTGAGCTGTACAGCGCCATCATGGTACATTACCAGAAGCGTACTGCGGAGGTGCTCGACGCCTTCATGAACGCCTTCACCCCACTTGACGCTAGCGTCGACACACTGGCGAAACCGCGGTTCCTGGATGTGGGTTGCGGAGATGGAAGCTTCACATTAAACTTTCTTCTGCCGCGCTGTCTGCATCAGTGTCAGAAACTTGTGGCTATTGACAACTCGGCGGTGAGACTGGATGCAGCGAGGCAACGCAACGGGCATGAAAAAATAGACTACCTCCATCTCGACGTCGTCGATGGTGACGTGGACGAATTCGTGAAGGAACATGGAACTTTCGCACGTGTCTACTGCTTCAACCTACTCCCGTGGGTCAAGGACACGGCTCAGGCTATGAAGAATATTGAGAAACTCACGGCGCCGGGAGGGGAGTGCTTTGTCGTGTTCGAGCACTGCATCGCTTTGTTTGAAGTGTACATGGCTCTTGCTGAATCGGCCCAGTGGAAGAAATATTCCGAGGTACGGATGCATGTAGTGGTGGTATTGGTGGGTTGTAGCTACAGTCAGGTTTAGCCTGGTTATTGAGCCAACAGTGGCTCGGCCTGGGAGGCTCCTTGCAGTATAGCATCGTTGACAAGCACAGTAGCCACACGTCCAGCAATCCAGTGTCTCTGGGGAATGCAAAAATAATACGTGACGCTTATTTCCGCGCTATACCGGGCCTCTGTAAATACAATTGCAGGCGCGCATTTCGAAGGCATTTCTTCTGTGTAATCTCTCTAAGAGAGCATGGCTTTCAGTCAAGTAGCTTGAGTATGACCAAAGAAAGTGTTCGATGTCTCCTGCTTTGTTGCGCGTTCTACAGAGCGGAGAATCGGTACGTCACGTCTTCAATAACCACAGTGGCTTGTAGGCTCATCCTGTCCTTATTCGATGCAGTAGGTGAGGCTTCCCCTCAACGAAACCACTCGGTCTCGTATGGGACATATGGTGGAACCCAAAACCAACGAAAGAGAGCATAGATGTATGGTTCTGTAACTTCACTACATTTTAGGACGTTGAATTTAGCCTTCTTAAATTCATCAATAGACTAGTGACAAAATGACTTTTGTAATAAGTTCCTGTTGCCAAGCAGTATCTTTAAAACTTGAAAAAACTAATATTTTGGTAAAATGGCACGAGTATATGCGTAAAGTGGCATCTCGACCTGCGGGGACAAAGTAACCATGTATCAAATTCGTTCGGGTAAAAACCTTCTTTGTTTACCTAAAAATGAACAAGTTTATTCAAACCGCTGTTTTGTTGATTCTTCATCCTCAGTGGCATTGCAATGTCAGGTAATTTGAAATCTTTTGTTTTGCCATTCTGGCCAAATCTAGTGGTACGGGTATATATGCATCAAGAATCTCGGAATACAAGATAATTCCTTCATTGATATGCGGTACCGCGTGCATGTGACTTCACGTTGTAGCTGAACCTTTTCTTGTTTTGCTTTGATTTTTCGTTATCACTTTCGGTTCATTATTCAAAAGAGTGACGCCAATGACTTCGGACACTTGATCTCAAGGCGTTAGAGAAATCTGTAAATGCTGCGCATTCACGGTCATTCAGTTCGTGATTTTCGCCATTACCAATACGGACTCGAAGCCTGTGTTCCAACAACTATGTTGCGGTCTACCGTCAAGCAAGTTCCAATGCAAGTCATTAGCGTTCCTGAAAGACCTCAATGACAACAACTTCACGTTAAAGTTTCAGTGCATCCCAACTCACATTGGTATTGCGGGTAAGGATTCGGTCAACAAATAGCAATGGCGAGGGATTGGTTTTATGACTTCAAGGTTTATCGCTGGGACGCCACATATTTTTGAGCTGGGCAATGCAACGCCATAGCCACTAGGCTACCATGGCGAGGATAGGGGTATCAGTAAGATTATTTAAACAGCAATGAAGATTGCCTATATGCTAAAATAACAGCAATAAATTGTTGATATTTGAATATATACGCTGTCTTTCGTTATTAACTTAGATTGGATTTTTGTGAGTAGCCCCACAATCAGCCAACGAATGCACAGTGTGTGCAAACGTTCATATTCCAATTGGTATTTCAATTGCTACTTGTGTTAGAAAAGCTGACTTCGCAGGGGCCGACTGCAACGTCTTGGTGGGCTTTCATTTGCGTGCATGTGCGTGTACCTGCAAACAGATTGAGGTTCACATGAAGATTTTAATGCGATGTGACGGCTGAGTGGGGCAACAATAATTCTCATGCTTTCCACAATCATCCGAAATGTAAGTTTGCTCCTGGCATTTTAGGTTTTTAATTACACTGGTGACTCAACTCTTCCACGAGTTATGCCTTTTAATAATGGAAGAATGCGCCAGCCAAGCTAAGTAGCTCAATTTATAAGTTACGGGCATCATACAAGTTTAAGCGGCAAGTCTGCGAACCAACATCTTGTGCGACTGTGTCACCGCAAGTAATCGTTATGTCAAATTCTTCGCACAGTGGAGCCACAACATAATATATATAGGATATATAATGTCAAACTGCACAGTAATGTGGTTACTTGAGAGTAGAGTAGATAGAGAGAGAGACCATTTTTTTCTGTTTTGTCATAGAAAATCGAAGTTACTGCACTGCCTTCATGAGCAGCTGGCTTAAAAATTACTTTGCTAAGGGCTTTGTTGCTTGCCAATTTGGTCGTCAGCAACTAAGTGTAGTCGATACCGTCTACCCTTATTGCATTTTTTTAGGTCAGCTAAGCGTAGTAGATTAATTCCCATTGTTTTACACGCAGCTGCTGCTAGAAAAGGTACCTAACTCAGCTCGCAGCACGGATATGGGTTTCATGAGGTCTCACCTGCTGAGTATTCTGAACGAGACGGAACTGAAGCCTCTCGCCTGTGAAGTGCTACGCTTGCCAGTAGTCAACATTCCAAACCTCAAGGATGCTTCTGGTACGTAAACCAATGCGACGACGAAAGCCGCGCATGCCTATGTGCTTCTCCAACACTCTAACTAGAGGTAATTCTCCCTCTAATAACTCAAATTACAGTACATTGTCATTAACCCACTAATTTTAAGTCACCTCTCGTAAGAACACTGAAGTGGACTGAGGTAAGAAGACGTTAAATTACGCTCTTTCACAGTAACAGTATCATAATGGCATTTCTTTGTAATCACACTTATTCACAAATGAATGAAAAATAAATGTTTTATTTAGCGGACAGTAGAGCACAACGTCATTGGGCAACTGTGAACTTTCCACTAGCTTTGAAACTGCAATAGACAAATTTGCAGCTTCGTATTCTGTTAGTCAGGATTTGGACTGCGGTCGCAAATACAACCGCTTTGTATGTTTCCATGCACATGCATGAATAAAGAAAGAAAGAAAAAAACAGACAAGCAAGAGAAGCCGTGGCCTTTTCAGTCGTCTGCAACATCGATAATTATATTTAACTGTAATTTACAGACGAGGTTTAGAGGAAATCAGCGCTCGAGCAGATTAATGATAGAGACAGATATGATCCTAGATTAGCAACTAGGCGTATTTATTGCGTTACCGATCTAGAAAACGTTCCGCGCCTGTGGTTCTTGAGTGTAATAATGTTTCTTCTAGGCAAAGCCGCAGGTTAATGTTATGTAAGACGAAGCCATTTACGTACTGAAAGAGTAACACATATTACACCACAAACAAAAAGCGCACTGTGAACGTAAGAATAAATCGATGACTCCACGCACTGGTATGCGGGCAAAGCATCCCCACAATAAATGTTTTCTTCTTCTTCCTCAAAGAAAAGTCACTCTCAGTTCACGCAATATCCGGATAAGATTGCTTCATCGCACAAAAAGTCAGTTTTGTGCAATGAAGCACAAATATAACTGGTACGCCAACGGATTTCTCCGCAAAGTCCAGGTAATTATTATCTGGAAACGTGGTGTCATCCTGAGAATTCGTTCGAAGGGGATCCACCTTGCGAACTCCAGGGCTAGAATTTGTAAATTGCAATATAGGTCATAAGGTAATTACTTGAAAACTTAATCAGTGATTTTTATTATGAATTAGTGAATCTGCCACAGGCAATCATTGAAAATTTTTGAAAGTGTTCGCTGAAACACCCTGTATAGCTCAAGGACGTTGGCTCGCGAGGGGTTGTGGTACAGTGGTGTGTACGGTGCCTCGACGGTACCACTTCGCGGCTGTCGAGGCACCTTAGCGGTCGCCAAGGTAGGCACAATGGTGACAGAGCACGTAAAGTTTCCTGGCGGCCCTTAGATGAACGTCAGGTAGCAGCGTCAGGTACACCAGTCCCAGAGGAAGCTGCAAGGAGGTGGTAACTCTTCCCCCAGAGGCTTGCCTTGGCTCGGATGAAGTCTCCGAGCTCAGGCCAGGAGCCCAAAGACCATCCTCCAGTGCCCAATGCTACGATGGCATCTTTCCATTCCGTATACCTTGTGTTGCGCTCCCTGGTTCGAGCTGTCTTTATTTTTTAAGCTGTTTTATTTGTGGAACAGCGTTATATGCATTTGATTAGCTGTGCTAATATTTGCATTGTCGCGGTACTACTCGCCCGGGGCACACCAGAATGTTCGATGTTCGTCGTTTACTTTTTCGCTTGTCGACCGATTCGCATCCGCACAAACTTTCGGGTACTTTCCCCATGACAGCCTCCTTTACGTACAGCAGCATGTTTCAATGGTGCCTGTCTCCATACGTTGAACGAACTAAATATACAATATCTAAGCTGATATTACAGGGCGATGAGCAATAGTTGCAGCCTCAGCTTTGGTGTGTAATATTAAAGAAATATTTGATTTTCAGATTAGAAGGTAGAAAATGTCAGTTTGTTGTAAAAGATGCAATAAGCCCTTATAGCTTGTAAGAAGCTCTAGCCCGATGTGATTTGCCATCTATTCCATCCTATCAGCCCTTTTTCTGTGATTTTTCCAGCCGATAATGCGTCGCCTCTTTTTTTTATCTTTTCTTTTGTGAACACGAACACGGTGCAGTTTACGTAAAGAAATGTTATGCTAAAGTAGCGTCCCGTTTTTATAACTGTTACAGGCGTTTGCGACTTTTCATTGCAAAAGGAATTATGAAAATGAAAGCACGGCTTTCACGCGTGTAACTACGGCACCTAGACTGGATGCTATTCTTCCCGAATATTGCAGATTTGCACGCATACATTACGAGCACTTACTTACTTCACTTCTCTTTATTATCACTTTTCAGATCGCAGCGTTCCTCACAACCCAATCTATCCATATCTAAACGACGAAGAAAAGAAAGAACTGGCAAAGTCCACCGCTGATATTTTTGCTGCGAGAGCAGAAGCAATTGCGGAAGGGCGAATCAGCAACTACCGATTCACATACGTTATTCACGCCTGGAAGCCCGATGCATAATGAGAGACCAGCAGGCGCCTGACATTCCGAATGGAAGGCCGAAATTTTATCTTAAGATTGTAACGATGACGAGATACAAAGAAACATCAAGCAAACTAAATTTGCTCAAGCTCCAGTTTAGCGTCAGACATCCTTGTTGGTTGCAGACATGGTGAAATGTGAGCTTTCTTGAAATATCATTTTGGCAGTCCTAGAACTATAGATCGCCTCTTTCCTATTCGCGATGTGCATCGCAGTCATTTTTTTGTGTTTTCAATAATTACAACTGTTCTGATAACCTGTATGGTATATAGAACTATCTGTATATGAACGAGGCATTTCTAAAGTCACCGTGCCTCTCATTTTAGCCATATTTAAGTAAAACGTGACCGTAACTGGAGCGTCGTAGTACTTTCAGATTGCAATTTTACATTCCACAAATTCTGCAGCCCATCACGGGAGCAGGTTGAGCTGTCTACATATTGCTATTCTGTCTGAAAAGTATGCCCTTGCATTTCTAAATAAAAGTACTTATAGCTTCTACTCATGTGTATTCGTGTGCTGAATGCACCTAGTTGGTGAAGCGAACATTTAATCACTCTCTAGCGATTCGAAGAAGTTCAAGCGTGCCCGCGGCAGACACGGTATCTGGAAATAACTGTTTTGTTGCCTTAGGATTGGTCGTAAACAGTTTGTTGACAGGTACAGCTAGAGTTGTTGCTTGCCTGCCATGGGATACCACGGTCTTACGATGAAATTCCGCCTAACTAGTGAGATCTGAATGCCCTTTCGAAACTAGGGTAGCTTATTTTAATGGCGAACCGTGCTCCTTACAGCCGACAGTACATGTGCAATGCTATAAACTTATCAATATCCAATTAAAGGACAGAACATCACTTAGAATGGGCGGTAGTCTCTAATGCCCGTCTAATGACAGCAAATTAGTAGAACTGTACGGAGTATAGTTGGAATCAGCTAGCGCAAGACAGGGGTAATTGGAGATCACAGGGAGAGGCTTTCGTCCTGCCGTGGACATAAATATAGGCCGCTGCTGCTGCTGCTTGCTGCTGCTGCTTGCTGCTGCTGCTTGCTGCTGCTGCTGCTGCTGCTGCTGCTGCTGCTGCTGATGATGATGATGATGATGATGATGATGATGATGATACGGAGTAAGGATAGTAGTTTTATTGGCTGTGTAAACTTGGACACATTCGCTTACTAACGGAATTAACAAGCATGGTGTCAGCGCGCACAAGCGAACACTCGACGATCCCACTCGATGATCGCACACAACCGCTGTCAAAACGCTGGCGTGAGCAAGCGCAGCCGCTGCAGCGAGCGAAGTTTCGTGGCGTCTAACACTTCAACGGCAACTGAGCGGCGAAAGCACAGCGCATACAAAGGTAGGAGCTGTGTGGAGATCGCTTTCAAGATACGGTGCGCGCGACCGCTCGCAGCAGCTTAAAGTACAAGTGCGCAGTTGCGGGCATAATAGAAGACGCAACCCCTCCCTCCCGCGTTGCCTTCCCGCTTTCCTCCTTTCGCGTGCGAGACTGAGTCGCCAGTTCCCCCTGCGCCGTTGGTGCCGCAGCACGGCGTCACCCCCTCACTCCCTCCCTCCCATTCTCTCACGGCCTCTTGCGCGACGGTCGCGTTTGCTCTCCGCCGTGGGTTCGCTCTCCGTGAAAGCGCGCAAGCGACGTGTGCTTTCACTCGCACATACGGCGCGCGACGACGATTTTATCGCCCTTGGACTTTATACGGAACCTCACAGCGACGGCGACGACGGTGACGAAGACCGCAGAAATCCGCTTGGAGTGTCTGTATAATTGCTATCGCAATAAAAGTAGGTGCATAAGTTATGCATCTTTTCACATTCCTGCTCATTAAATCCTTCAGAAAACCGTCCCGCTGACGCTTCCTGAACGCACAGACATCAAAAATATGGCGGCCACCACTTCTTATGAATATTACGGCGCAGCTGTCACATTCCTATGGCTCTCTTGCAGATATGTAATACGAGAATAAATTTATACCGCTATATTTCTGGCAATGTGTACTGCGAGAAAACCAGCTTGGCGCTTTTCAAAGTGATGCATTCCAGATGCCACTTTGGAAAATCGAGAAGCCAAGGCCATCACGCACATTCCTTGCGCAACTGATCCAACTAATACTCCCAAAGTCATCACTACATCTTATTAACACGAAAGTGTTTTATGCCGGGGTCCACCAAGACTTCACTGACGTATTTCCGTCACGGAAATACGTCATAGAACATAATACAAAGAAAGAAACCAGAAGAAAAAGTTCCACAAACATGCAAAATTTGGAAATCGAACCCACGACCTCTCGGTCCGCGACGATAGACCGCCGAGCGTTTAACCCATTGCGCCACAAACGAATTTGCAGAGAGCTACACAGACGCGCCTTATATATCTAACACTCCTCCGTGTACCCGCGCTCTTGCTCGGGGCGGTGCCGCCGCCTACGAGCAGAAAAGAGAAGTACTGCATTATGACACTAACGCGCACCGACAGTGAACGCTTCGGTGGTCTCAGCCCTACGACGCCTCGATGCCAGCATTCGAAGGGACGCTGGCATCAAGAAGCACTACCAACGCCACCTAGGTGGCGTTGGTAGTGGCGTTCACCGTACTCAGCACAGCGGAGCGTGGCCTCCGCAATTAGCTCTGAAAATGTTTCTGAAGTTGATCGCGGAGGCTGCAATTACGACGCGCTGTACGCGCTGATTTGACTCGGTGACGATTCAGTTACGTGCTTTGTCTTGCGCGTTGTATTAGTGTGTCAGTTACGTGCTTCATCTTTCGCGTTGTGCTAGCGTGTGCAGCGTAGTGCAGCTTCCATATGCACGACGGTTGCTCATGGTCATCGACGTTGGTAGTCGTGATGGAGGAGACGTGCCACCAGGCGTCAGCGTGGGTGCATCAACGCCTAAGGGCGCTTTAGCCACAAAACACCAATAGACATTATATATCAATGTGCAATAAACATTACACTACTTCTGTGAAGACACGTTTCACTTTCGTGTTCTATACCGATTCCTATATAAGAGGGATCAACCACATTTTTTAACACGAAAGTGTTTTATGCCGGGGTCCACCAAGACTTCACTGACGTATTTCTGTAACGGAAATACGTCATAGAACATAATACAAAGAAAGAAACCAGAAGAAAAAGTTCCACAAACATGCAAAATTTGGAAATCGAACCCACGACCTCTCGGTCCGCGACGATAGATCGCCGAGCGTTTAACCCATTGCGCCACAAACGCATTTGCAGAGAGCTACTATAGTGCCTGGAATATTCCAGGCACTATAGAGCTACACAGACGCGCCTTATATATCTAACACTCCTCCGTGTACCCGCGCTCTTGCTCGGGGCGGTGCCGCCGCCTACGAGCAGAAAAGAGAAGTACTGCATTATGACACTAACGCGCAGCGACAGTGAACGCTTCGGTGGTCTCAGCACTACGACGCCTCGATGCCAGCATTCGAAGGGACGCTGGCATCAAGAAGCACTACCAACGCCACCTAGGTGGCGTTGGTAGTGGCGTTCACCGTACTCAGCACAGCGGAGCGTGGCCTCCGCAATTAGCTCTGAAAATGTTTCTGAAGTTGATCGCGGAGGCTGCAATTACGACGCGCTGTACGCGCTGATTTGACTCGGTGACGATTCAGTTACGTGCTTTGTCTTGCGCGTTGTATTAGTGTGTCAGTTACGTGCTTCGTCTTTCGCGTTGTGCTAGCGTGTGCAGCGTAGTGCAGCTTCCATATGCACGACGGTTGCTCATGGTCATCGACGTTGGTAGTCGTGATGGAGGAGACGTGCCACCAGGCGTCAGCGTGGGTGCATCAACGCCTAAGGGCGCTTTAGCCACAAAACACCAATAGACATTATATATCAATGTGCAATAAACATTACACTACTTCTGTGAAGACACGTTTCACTTTCGTGTTCTATACCGATTCCTATATAAGAGGGATCAACCACATTTTTTTTTTTTTCACTTGCTGTTCACTGCCAGATGCCTTATTCCAATAAACTCTTTATAAAAAACATCGAAATTCAGAAGTAAATAAGTAGCACAGGCTTTGAGATGACGCTTTTAAAAGCCCTTTCCAAGGTCACATACCATACCTTGGATTTGAACTATTACAGCGCTATCCAAAACTATGGGTCACCGCCATATGAATGACTCTTGCTGTTTTCTTTTAGCGGTGTTTATATTATAGCAAAGGCTAAGGGAAGTTGGCCCTACTGCGATACATCTCTCTGCTTTCAAAAACCAACCCGCAAAGAGAGACGATCCATCTTCTGTGCCCACGGCTAAAAGCTTTTTAGGCCCTGCATTCTTGCTCGAAGACCCTTGAAGTTGCGCGAGGACTAGGTGCATGAGCAAACGCGTCTGCTGGACCATCATTCTTGTCAGCCACTCTGAGGTTCTAGGTAACACGGGCTTGTGTGTCGTTCATTATGCCCGAGTTTTGCAAGCTTCGTTCTAGTCGTACAGTTTCGGAGGTATAGCATATAAACTCTCTAAGGGACATGAGAAAGAACTGAGATACGGGTCCTCCTTGATCAGTGAATTTCTGTATCCCACAACATACCACTCCTATAGCTATATAATGCACTCTTGGAAGTCGCCACACTGGTTCTCGAACTTTTTGGGGGAATGTTTGAAGTACGTGTGCAAGATTCGACATTTCCAATTTTAGGCCAACCGTTAAGGCGCGATCTGGATGATTTTATTGTGCAAAGCCTTAGCGCCACGATAGGTTTCCAGCGAACACATGCACATTCCTTCGAGGTGTTTTTGTGGCTCCAGTATTTTCTCTGCCATTTATGCTGTTGGACGCAATCTTGTGTAGCGATTTTGTTAAGGGTTGATGTTTCTCCCTGCGTTAAATTTCCTGATCTCAATTTTCACTCTCTTGCACTTAGTACTGAGTTTTTTTTAAACAAATGTTACGGCGGTAATACGAATTAAATTCAAGTCTAAGTTCTGGAACCTCTGTTACAACTATATTTTATAAGTAAAACAAGTAAGGCGATCTATTGTAATGCACAGCCAAAGATATCATCGAAATAACTCCCTTGCAGCTGCTAAAAGGCACATTGTTACTTAGAAATCGCCAAAAATACACTGTACCAGGACAAACAGAATTAAGCAGTTCTCATTAAATATTCTATTCCTGCCCCGCTGAAAGTTACAAATAAGTACATACGGTGAGGCAAGGAAAGGATTGTGCTAAACTGCTTACATGTCCTTATAAGTTGCGTGTACTCGATTTGTTTGCAAATCTCAGTTCTTCTCCTCATCTATAATTGATAAGGGGAAAATGTTTGTTGAAGCCTTTCATAGATACAATTTTCATATTAAAAATGCATGCTTTTATTCCAGAGTGTCATTGCAAACATAAATATTGCAGCTTTTTTTTTCAATTTATGGTTTTGAAAGAACATGAAAATGTGGCTGTAGTTGCCACCAGGTCTGACTTTTTTTTTTTTACTAAATAATTTTTGCGTAAATCGGTTCACATATTTTCCACTGAGACTAATTCTGAGTTTGAGATGTCTGTGGTCCTTTCAGCCCCAGTAATTTCATTTGGAATCAAATGATTTACATGCCTACTACAAAGCATAATGCATCAATTAAATTTTCCTGAACAAAACTGCTACAGTTAAAAATATCGGCGTTGTATTTGCACCTACTGACAAAGTTGTGAATACGATCAAGTGCTGCAGTTTGTGTAATACCTTAAAAACATTACTTTGAAGGGCTTTCGCAGATTCATGCATCACATCGTGTTCACAAATTTCATCCGAGAAAACACTTTCCGAATTGCATTTTTTTTTTCAAATATTTACTTTCATTGAGCCTAAAAGAGGCATTATGTGAAATATATTAGAAAAAACAGGTGTAGGTTTTGGCGAATGTCGACAATAATTATGATATTGATTATAGTTATGCAACGAAATCTCGCCCATACTAGTGCACAGTGCCTGTTTAGTATATTTCATACATTTGAGAGGAGGCGACTTCATATCGAAAGAATGAACTATTTCCAGCCATGCAACGGTAATTCAGGGCTTAAAGGGTTCAAAATTGAAGGCCGTAGCTGAAGCTTCTTTTTTCTTTGAGGAACCTAAATAATTCTTGCGATTGCAGTTGTTTGTTCCTTGGCGTGGTCTCTCGCCACGGAATGCGCCTTTCATCCGGCTCGCTGATGCGGGTCCATTGATCGCGCAAGTGGACCTGTCAACAGCAAATACACGACGTCTCTATTTTCTATTGTTTGTGTTTTTAAATGCTCGTTTCTGGACATGGCGCTGCTTGGTTGTACAAAACCGCCCAGTGGTGCGAACAAACGCCACCGACGAAGCAGTGGCAACGTTATATAACAAACCAATCGTGCCAGTTCAAGTCGTGCTACTCTTTAACCTGACACCGCCCTAGTGGTTTAAAAGTAAGAAAGGGGAGGGGGGGGATAAAAGGAAGAAGTGTAGAAAGACGTGAACTTCCCGAAATCATTTTCGCTTTCGCTTTAACACCCTTGCTTGAAACACTCGACCAGACTCGGAACCACTTCGAACACAGAAAGAATTGTTGCGAGAGCTCGGAAATATTTCAACAAACATCAAAATAAATGAGCGTTGCTTCGAAATCGTAGTTCAACTGTACGAAAGCGCTCTGGCTATAAGCTCAAAGGAAGAAAGGTGCACTATCGCTGAGCTCCCGGGTAAAACTCCCGTCTAAGAGCTTCACTTGAGGAAAGAAATTGTTCGAAGCGCTAACGGCATTTTCATTTCGGACTCATTTCCTCACAAAAGTAAGCTCACTTATCTGATGCCTTTTCTTACAGCAGCTACGACATTAAGAAGCATAAAAAAATATCTTTTTAAAGGTTGTTGCGTCGTTCGAAACGGGAGCGAGAGCTCTGAAATGGTTCGACCTACATCGTCCCAGCCTAACGTTCTCAACTTATTTTTAATTTTGTGCTTGTCTTCTCCTTCTATCTTTTCATTGAAAAAGCGTCTTCCTGTGGCTACTGGTCCAGTCAAACAATTTCAATGGAAAAACCAGTGCTTTCCTGTATAGCAACCGTGCGTTGTCCTTTTCGCGAAATATAAGGGTTAGATAGCGGGAGGGGACGAACGTTGTAGAGGGGCGTATGTAACGCGATAAAATTATTTTGGCTTTCATCCTCAGAAACAGCGCTCCTTTTGGCGTCTGGTTCAGCTAAAATTAGACTCCTACAAGCAAAGAAGCTGAAATGTTCAAGGGCATGAGCAAACCACTCACGACACTCGATACATACCAACGTATCATTGTTTTGTTTTTTTTTTTTTTCCTGTAGACGCGCGTAGGTTCCTTGTATATTGGTTTACTTTCTTTTCTAGCGCTTTAATTTCACTAATCATTAGCTGACATCTTATATTGCAGAATAAGCTTCAGCTAGTAGCAAATACTCGTCGAGGCGTAAAAATACATCGTTTAATTTTTGTATACATTTGTTACTACTACTGCTTGCATGCACTGGGCGCACCATTTATTTAAATTAGTGTTTGAAGGTAAGAACGTAATGCTCCGTTTCCCTTATAGTTTGTCCGTCAGCGGCCTCGTTTGGACCATAAGGAAAAAAAACCCCGCAAATCCCATGCCCTGTGGGAATCGATGTTATGCGAAGCAATCTGCGGGGAGCCTACCAAGTTAACGAAATCACAATGGAAGCACCAAGACGTAGGCGGCTGTTTCATGACCTACATGAATGAATGAATGTTTACAGAAAATATGAAGGAGGTCTGTCTAAGAGGCTGACAAAAAGGCACGAATGCCTGACTGAGTGTCAGTCCCCTTTCCCCGTACACAAAACACTCAAGCACACATGATAAGCAAGCTACATACCGTGAATACGTACGCCGATAATGGAAGGTGCATGCAATACGTAACAGCAATGTTGAGTGCTATTTTCTGTTTCAAAATAAACAATCATTTTTGAAGCAACAAATACATGTTCACTTTTTTAAAGATTCCTAGAGATGGTGATTCTCTTATACTATAGTGTGTATGGCAGGATGATGATTTAGAAAATCTGCAACAATGAATGATTGCTTTTGCATGCTGTAATTTGCCCGTATCTTGCCCTTGTTGTAAGTTATGTGCCTCGTTTATATGTGTGTTCTTTCGGAAGGTATTTTCTGAAAAAGGCGCTTTTATTAAGCCTGATATCTTGAAATATTGCAATGGCTGTTTTTTGTCAATAAGATTTCTTAGTGTTAATAAGCCATTCTTCTCAAAAAGAGGAGCAGAGTGACCTCTGTAGGGCGCACTCTCAATAATACGCATCATGCAATTCTGTAAGGTTAGTAAACTATCAATATTAGTTTTCATCGTGGTACCCAAGACAGATAAACAGTACTGGAGGCATGAATGCACTAGGCTATAGTACAACTGCTTCTTCAATTGAGAAAGTAATAGATGCTTTAATTTATTAACAATGCCGATGGCAATGTTAGTTTTTATGTTGTCGACATGACTGGACCAGTTGAAGTTTTCTTCAAGCGTAAACCTAAGGAACCTATGGCATGTGGAATGTACGATGACTTCATCACGGAACTTTATTAGTACGCTATCATCAAAACACTTGTTTCGAGGCCGAAAAGCGATCTATTTTGTCTCTTTAGTCTTTCATTCGAGCCTACTTACTCTAAGCCATTCTGAAAGATTGCTGAGTCAAGTATTTGTTTTTGCTGGAGAGCACATAGGTTTTCACAAGAAAAGAAAACATTTCTGTCATCAGCATATATGATTATATCAGGTGTTAGTGGCACGTTTGTAATATCATTATTGCATAACAAAAAAGAAGCGGCCCACGAATTTGCCCCTAAGGACAACGAATTTGATTTCACCCAACGCTGATTCGAAATAACGAATGTTGGTGTAGTTGGTTAGTTAAGTAGCTTTTGACTAGATTAAGAGCGGTTCCTCTTATCCCATACTTATTTAACTTTTGTAACGAGATGTCGTGTTTAATTGAATGAAACGCCTTTTTGAAGTCTAGAAATATTCCTATTGTACACAGCTTGCCTTCAATGTTACTTATTATTCTTTCTTTATTGTGCACCAGCGCCGTTTCAGTAGACTGATGTTTTCGGAATCCGTACTGTTTTTCTGTTATAATATGATTTCGGGTGCAGAAATTTAAAATTCTGTCATTATAACCTGCTCTATGACTTTTTAAAATATTGGCAGAATGCAAATTAGTCTGTAATTGTTCAAGTCGTTCCTGCCTCCCCCTTTAAGAACTACGATACTCGTGCAATTTTTCATTCTTCGAGGAATGCACCAGTACACAACATTAAATTGCATATGTGAGATATGGGTTTACTAATATGCATAGGCCACAGCTTTCATTGCATCTGCATTTATGCCATTCACATCACATGGTGTGGAATTCTTTAATTTCAGGAATAAGCTACTTATTTCAGCTTCAGCTGCTAGTACAAGAAATAGTGACCTACTCATGCTACATGGAATGTATTACTTATAATTTGAGCTATCAGTACCGAAGGCATCTGACGCACCGCATTTTTAAGAAATGCTGATTAAACTTACCCGCCAGTGATACACCTTTATCAATGACCTCAATAACAGAGCTTTGTTCATTATACGGAAGCCGATTATTTATTTATGTTTCCATACTTCTTTTGAATCATTAACGACATGAGTAAACGTGCTTTCATAATAGCTCTCACGTGCCAACTAGATATCACGGATTTACATATTCCTGACCTTTTTGAATTCTGTGAAGTATTCTGGTTGACTTGTCTTTATAAAGGTAGTGAAAAGCCTATCGCGTTTATTAATTCGTTTTAGAAGTGTCGGTATCAACCCACGGTTTTCTGAATTTCTTGCTTCTTTTTATTTCTGTAAGAGAAAATACGTTGTAATAAAGATGTTTGAGTTTGCTAAAAAAAGGCTGTATGCCTTAACAGGATCCGTCAGTGTGTATATCTCGGACCATTCAATTTCGCTGACTAATGCTTAGAAATGAGCAATCGTGTTTTTTTTTATCAGTCTGCATTTTAGGCGTGTGTCACTCTTAGACTGCGGGCGTATTTTAGTCTCACGTGTAAAGAATAGGAATATGGGCATGTGATCACTAACATCCGTTATGAGGACGTCCGATTCTATTTCAGTTGTTCGCGTCGTGAAGCACAATTCAAGTAAGTTTTCAGAACTACTTGTCACCCTGGTTGGAACATTGATGACATTTTCATAGCCAACGGAAATGTAAACGTTCAAAAATGTTTCTTTCGTCCACTCTAAACAAAGCAGGTTAATATTGAAGTCGCCTGTGCCAATGACTGGATAGCCGAGCTCTGCACGAAAATGCAACATGCATTCGACAAAATGTAATAAAATGGCTACAACACCGGATGGAGGCCTGTAAATAACCACAAATATAGTGTTCGCAGATTGGATCATGAAAGATTCGTAGTGTTCATGTATGGCAGAAAACCCAAAAATTACATCCCAGCATAGGTTGTGTTTCACATAAAACGCTACACCGCCGCCTTTTCTTATTTTCCCGGGACAGCGAGCAACACCTGAACCTTGAAAAGTGAACTACACCGCAACCGTCGCGAATACCAAGTCTCAGAAAAAGCTAATATATCACACTCATGCTCTAATTCATTTAGGAGCATGCAAACTGCTTCGTGCTTGCTTTTTAAACTTTGTGCATTCAAACGGAATAAGGACATCTGATTTTTGTCACGTAACGCTCTTCTCTGTTCGAAGGAACGCTTATCGTAATACTTGCATTCTTGAAAAGTATTGCCATATTCAAAAATGCGCATGCAAAAGCATGCATACTGACTCTATCTTATTCGATCAAGATCTTCCATTGGGATAATTGTGATGACTCAATCACGAGGACCACGATGCACAAAGAATTTCCCATTCATGTGCCAAGCAAATTTATACTGTTTTTCAGCCGCTCGCATCTTCAACTTTTTGTTTTGTGCTGTTAGGTTTTCATTGAGAAAAATTTTTGACTCATTTTTTTTTCAGTTGAGCTTTTTTCCGAAGCCAAGCATCTCTCGTAGCGCGAGATGTAAAGCGATCAAGAAAACCTTATCTGTGTTGTTGTTGTTTTTTTTTTCTTTTTCATCATCTACTGCGTTAGCCCTGAACTTCAATGAAGTGCGGTGAACGGCTTCAATGTCCCGTTCCGAAAGATGTGGAAGCTCGAGATCATCCGCCAGGCATGACATAACACGCATGTCATGACACTCATGCCATGAGTCATCAAGAGTCCTTTTAGCTATGCCCTAAGAGACCTGGTTTCATGACCACGACTTCGACCATCACTGTTTAGCATTTTCATTCACTTATAGTACGACATCCGAACCTATTACATTGGTTTCTGAGTTTAAATCTTTTTTCGCTGAATTATTGTCATTTTTGCTCAGTCACGGTCATGACTATGACTTCTACCACCATCCTTTAGTGTTTCCTTCATTTTATACTCACGTCCGAACCCATTTCAGTAGTTTTTGAGTGTTAATCTTCTTTTGCTGGGTCATTGTCATCTTTGCTTAGTCATGCTCATGACTAAGACTTCTATCATTATTCGTTAGTGTTTGCTTCACTTAGTGCCAATGTCCGAACCCATTCCAGGAGTTTTTCAGTGCTATTCTTTTTTCGCTGAGTCATTGTCACTTTTGCTCAGTCATGCTAACGACTAGGACTTCTACCCAAGCAGGTTTTAAAAAATTTACGACCTCCTTGCTTCTGCCGTCATCCTTTAGTGTTTCCTTCAGTTACTGCCCACGTCCGAACCCATTCCAGTGGTTTTTCAATGTTAATCGTTTTTTGCTGGGTCACTGTCATTTTAGGCGGCTGAATCATGAACAATTCTCAGCGTTCGCACGCACCGGCGCGCCGTGCATTTCGGAGGCCACGCGCACATGACCTACATGACACGCATTTCATGACATTCAAGTCATGACCTAGCATATATGTTCGTCATACACTCTTGTCATACTATGATAATTTTGGTACCTATCAAGTTAAGGAAACAATCACGAGAGCACCAAGACGTAGGTGGCTGTTTACATGGCCCCATTACATGGCATTACATGGACCCATTACATGCCTGTCCAGCTCTTTTCTTTCTTTTAATGTCAACTAGAAAATCCGCTATCCCCGTTTGCTCTCTGACCCACACTGCTCTCTTCCTGTCTCTTACCGCTAGGCCTAACATTTTTCGTTCCATCACTCTTTGTGCGGTCCTTAATTTGTTCTGGAGCTTCTTTGTTAACCTCCAAGTTTCTGCACCATATATAATTAGCAACGGTAAAATGAAATGATTGCACACTTTTCTTTTCAACGACAGTGACAAGCTCCCAGTCAATATTTGGCGATGCCTGCCGTATGCACTCCAACCCAATTTTATTCTTCTATAAGTTTATTTGTCATTATCAGGGTCTCCTGTGAGTAATTGACCTAGACAAACGTACTCCTTTAGAGACTCTAGAGGCTGACTGGTGATTCTGATGTACTGTTCCTTTGCCAGGCTATTGAACATTATGTTTGTCTTCTGCACATTAATCTTCAACCCCACTCTGACACTTTCTCGGTTAAGGTGCTCAATCATTTGTTGTAATTCGTCACCATTGTTGCTGAATAGGATAATGTCATCTGCAAACCGAAGGTTGCTGAGATATTCGTCATTGATCCTCACTCCTTAGCCTTCACCGTTTAAGAGCTTGAATTCTTCCTTAAACATGCAGTGAATAGCATTGGAGAGATTGTGTCTGCTTGGCTAACTCCTTTCTTGATAGGTAACTTACTACTTTTCTTGTGGAGAAACAAGGTAGCTGTGGAAGTCTTGTCATACTATGCCAATTTTGGTACCTACCAAGTTAACGAAACGACCATGAGAGCTCCAAGACGTAGGCGGCTGTTTCATGACCTACATGACACGCATGTCATGACATTGATGTCATGACCTATCATTTATATTCGTCATGCACTCTTCCCATACTATGCCGATTTTAGTACATGCCAAGCTAACAAAACGACCATGAGAGCTAAAAGACGTAGGCGGCTAGATAGATAGATATTCTTAAAGTGGCAAATGTTCGGCAAGAAATGCTTGGCATTTAAAATGAAAGATTGGGCATTCACAAAACGACTTGCCCTGCTCAGAATGAGATTGTTGGCGTGCCCCCCCCCCCCCCTTTCCACTCGCCTTCTGCTATCCTCGTTTTTACTTTTCGACGAATACGAAACTCGAAACCAGCTGCGCAGTGAGATTTCGATGCAGGGGTGACTACTCCGGCTGGTAGCGATTAACCCCGTGCCCGCCCCAGCGGCTACCCTTACGCCTGATGCAGAGCTTCGGAAGCTACAAATCTGTGGACCATAGTAGTCGTGTCAGTCAATGATTAATACCTCTACAATGAAAAGAAAAATGTGCTGCATCAAACCAGTACCAGCACGGAAGGAAGCGGGTGATTTCCGGGCTTCCAACTCCGACCTGGCATTCGAGCCACGTTCTTTCTAGCGTCATCTAGAGCCAAATGCAACGCGCGTGACGGCGCCCCCTGTTTCCGGTTGCGCGGAGCTTCGATCCGTCGGCTTTCTCTGTGCTTTGCCTTCGCCGAGCTGGCGGATCATTCGATTACGATATCGTCAACAGCCAGTCGACGGGAAATCACGTCGTGAGACTCCGAGGCCTACGAGCACTTGAAGCGGCAGAAGCGAATAGCCGAAGCATGTCAGACAGAGTGAAGGAAAACATGCGATCCGGAAAGTAAGTGCATAAGAGAAACAGCTACAGCTCCTCTGCGCTTGTAAAAACGGCACCATTGCGGTACGTGCTGCCACAGATCTGCTGTTGATATCGTTTTTTTTTTTTTTACGACCAAATGGAACACAAGCGTTATGAAACAAAAAACGTCAGATCACTGTGTCCTCTACAAATGCGATGGCCGATAGGATACTCTTTAGAATGCCATTTGCTGAGGTTTGTTATCTTTTCTTTTTATTTCCGTTCAAATATCTGGCACAATAACGTTAGCTCTCTTTTAAAATGTTTGCTACAATTTGGTATGTCGACTAACACAACAGCTATAACCAGAGCATTTTCATATTCGAAGATGTCTCATTTTCACATATTGCTTAACACAATTGTGCTAAAGTATATCTGGACAAAATAATGTAGCCTTCGCTTATAAGTCTGAGCAAGAGCTCCGGTCACGTGAGCGTGTTCTCGTATATATTGTGCGTACGAGGGGCGGGATGCGTATTCACGAATATTATATTCCACTTCTTTTTAATATTTGGCTGCACAAATGAATGGTCACAAAGCTGTGAAAAAAACAGCTTTTTGACGTTTATATTACTTAAATATGTGATCGGCCCACTTTTGTATATTGCTTAATACATGCTGATGGCATAGTTAGCGAGCCATGATATTGATCTAGCAGCGCACTTGAAATAGACACGTTCAGGCACACATGCCTCTGTATGTCCGTTTTCAAGTTCGCCCAGCGCCTGTGTATGTCCTTTTTCATGGATGCGTGAACGTGTGTATTGATAATTGTAGTATCAAATTATTATTCTGATACCTTTAGGTAAAACCTGGTATTCACCTGGAATGTTCCTCGGTATGTTTCCCTACCTTCCCCGCTTCGTTTCTCTCTCTCTCTCCTCTGTATATGTTACTCCGTATTATAACATATTTCTAAGAGGGATTTGACATTATTCGACTTTGAGGTGTAAAGGTGGTGGCATCCTTATCGCTGTTAATCGCGCGGTAGAATGTGTCTGCCGTGTAAACGCGAGAGCCTTTTCGAAGGAAAGAGCAGGTTTCGTCGTCAGGAACGGATAAGCCTTGCTATACAAAGAGACAATGCGCTAGCTTGTCTTCAGGGTTCTTTTCTTCTTTTCTTTTTTTTTCTTCTCCCGTGCCCATGCACCGCATTCCACGTGCCACGCGCACTCCTCCAAACCTCTTTCTCGTCGGCTTCTATGCGCCGCACAGTGTAGCAGACGACGCTACCACGGTACTTCAAGCATGCGTTTCAACATGGCGCTTGTATCTAGAGTGCGATCATGAGTCTGTTTAAATATATATGTGCTGTTCGAGTGAAGAACGCCTGTTGCCTTTGTGAATTTTATGCGGCACCTGACGTAACTCCTGCAAAGTTTGGTCTTATCCTGGCATCAATTGAAACCGTTATAGTTTCTGATAATAACTACAAAGTGCTATTTATTGGAGTAATTATTGTACCCGGATTTTGATGGTATAATATTACTCTCAGAAAAAAAATTTTACAGTTCTCAAAAATGCCACCCCCTACTTTCTTGACTTTATCTCTTTTAAACCCATGCAGCAGCTAAACATCACTGGAAACTGCTGTGGCAACGTTCTAGATCTTTGTCTCAACAATCTTGATGCGGTTTCCGTCATGCGTAGCCACGTTCATCTGGTTCTTCCAGACAAGTTCCAACCTCCTTTAATTGTTTCTTAACCCAGGAAGCACAGAAATGCAGCATCCGTTACGATGACAACCCGAAGCGCAGCCTCAACTTTTCCCTTAGAGGCTACGTTTGCTTGTACCATTATTTTTTAAACACTGACTTGTAGTTCGTGGTGATGGAGATGGCATGCGCATATTCATACGTACAAAAGCGCTCAAAAAGTCAAAGTTCCCTATTTGGTTTTCTAAATTACTAAAGACATCAATAAAACTCAAAGACCATGCACACAGAAAAGAGGGGCAAGCAGGCCTAAATAAGTGGGACCTTAAATTTATGTCTGTCATTTTCTTGGCAAATTCTTTTAACAATGATCAGTGCAACGACATTATAGGTTTTGAAGCGAGCGTGACACGTAATTAAAATATTTCTGGAGTTACGTGTGCTCTGACTCTTCTAAAAAAAGGCCGAAGATGTATGTCTCGTTGATGAAAATGTTGATGTCTCGAACCCTGCTGATGCCTTTGGAGAACATTTCTGTTCTGTATTGGGTGTAAAAGATGCTTCTACCTCAAGTAACATTCTTTCTCAGTCTAGGTCCGGTGTGTACGCTATCGGTCAAGGAAGACCTTCTTTTGAATGTTTTGAAATGTATAAAGCGCCTCAAACCTCCCCTCTCTTGCGGCACTGATGGTATCCCTACCGCACTGCTTAAGAAGTATAAAAGCATACTTGTTTTTGTTATCACAACCAACTTCAACAGTTCCCTAAAGTCTAGTACGTTTCCTAGCGCCTGGAAGGTACCGGCCTATATCTATCCTCTGCGCTGTGTCGAAAGTGCTTGAATGTGTATTGCATTCCTTGCTTTCTGTTAGTGCTAAGAATAGTTTAATAGATGCACAGCTAAGCTGTGTATCAGGGTGCTCCACAGCAATGACCTTGGTCACATTTATGACCAATGCTTCCCGTGTGATACATAGTAGTGGTCAATTAGACGCTCTTTACGTTGGCCTAAGTAAGCATTTTATGTAGTTTGCAATGAGCTCCTCATTACAAAGCTCACGCAAATGGACATACCTTCTTCCATCACTGCACTGGTACCTAATTATCTAAGCAATAGATCCTGCTTCGTTTGCATCACTAGGCAGAGCTCTGTTATCTATGAGATCACTAGCGGAGTTCCTCAAGGATCCGTTCATGACCCTCTTCCCTTCTGGTGGTTCATAATTTACATTTTGTCAGCAATTCTACACTCTTCCTTCCTTCTATATGCTGACGACTTAAAGCTATTTCAGACTGGCGACAGTGTTCCCGACTGCATTGACCTCCAAATAGATATTTCTTTCACTCTCTAACTTTTGCAGAGGCAATAAGCTACTCTTGAATGCTTCCATAATTAATAGTATTAAGTTAGACGCGAAGAATACATAATGTGCAATTTTCATGCACCCTTCGGAATGCTCCATTGCCCATGGTCGATGAAATGAAGGATCTTCGACAAAACGCTACGCGTATTTCTGCATGATAAATATGCGAAACAACGTGCCCATTGCGCTCTTAGTATTGTTTGTCGTATATCCCACGACTTCCACGGCCCTGTTGCCTTTCTGAAATTGTATTCTACTGTGTGCCTTCCCCTACTAGAGTATGCCTCTGTATTTTAGAGCAGAAGATGCAAATCTAATTTTGACCTCGTTGAATGTGTCCAGAATAAATTGATATATATTTTCAAGCACCACTTTTGCCCTTCTGGCGACCATAGTCCAGCCCTCGCAAGTATACCTTAACTCACATCTCTAAAATAAAGACGCATTAGATCAGACCTTTGTTGCTCTCTAAGGTGGTCCATGGCATTATGCATTCCCCTAAGTTTCTTGGTCATGTACAATTTTTCGTGGCGTGAAAACATTCCAAAGCAAAATTCGCCGTTTTCTGTGCGGCCTTGCTGCATTAGAGACTGTCCTATGGCTCGGCTCCAAAAAGCATGTAATAAGTATTCTGCCTTTATTGACATGTTTCCGAGTTCATTCGCTGTGTTTTGTATATATGTAAATAATCATATTTTGTAATTAACTACCTTGTACGTCCACCTCCTCGTATTCTGTTTCCCATTTTTATTTTTCTATCTCACATTGTTTGTCTACCACATTTGTCTTCTTTATACATTTTATCTTCCGCATTACTTTTAAGTGCACTAGTACGAAAGCTCCGTAATTGTTCCTGGGCACTGTAATATACATTTTATTGATAAACATTCCGTTTATTATTATTATTATTATTATTATTATTATTATTATTATTATTATTATTATTATTATTATTATTATTATTATTATTATTATTATTATTACTACTACTACTCTTCTACTACTACTACTACTACTACTAGTACTACTACTACTACTACTACTTCTACTACTTCTACTACTACTACTACTACTACTACTACTACTACTACTACTACTACTACTACTACTACTACTACTACATTAAAGAAGGCGCCTCTCTTCCAAGTTCGAACGTTGTGCGCCACACGGACGGTATTATTTCACAGCCGCTTTGTTTTGGGGCCAGTGCCATTTCGAGCTTATCGTTATGGAATTCATTTGCGAGATAGCTTTATATATTGTTACGGAGGGAAGAACCAAGACTGGAAATGTATTTACAGTATGTACACTATTGACAAGGATTGACACAACCGGTCAGTCACTGAAGCGTCGTCTTCTTCAGCCTCAAGCTCGTGCTCCTCTTCCTCGATGTTGTGCAGATCAGTGTAAGAATATGTATATGCAGTACAACCAACGAGGTGACCCCACCTGCATTCTTAACGCAATCACGCATTCTAATATCATTTAACCATAAAGATGCTCATGCTTCTTCCCGATCGTGCAAAGTATTCGAGGGGGATCGTACTCGTGAAGAGATAACTCGGCCGTGAATCGAAAGACTGCCGTGTATTTTGTGCTGAATTGCGTGTATGTGATGCGTGTGCATTTCTGCTACAGATATTATTCATTGGTTTATTTTGCGTGACTACTATGCACACCTTACGGAGTTTCAGCCACATTAAGGCCAATTTTCGAGCTTTTAGCCTGTACCCTCGACATCTGTAATTGTTGATGTCAAATAACAGTTGGTGTGGTTCGACATCTTGATGACACGCGACATGCCTAATAGACGATATGCGAAAGTCCATAAGCAGAATTACCCACACAGCTAACTTGTGGGTAATTCTGCTTACGGCCAAGTTGAGGACGCCATGCAGAGTGCCATCGATACGACCGAGCGCTTCCTACGCCCCACTGGGCTCAGATGTTCTCCATCCAAGTCTGAGCTACTTCTCTACAAGAAAAGACCCAGAGGTGGTGGCCATCGTGATTGGAAACCGGCGTCCGAAAGCGAAATACGGCTTTTCACTGGTGACGGGACCCCGGTGCCCAGAGTGGACTCGCTCCGAATATTGGGGATGTATATCGAGTCTAACGGTGCCAATGGTGCCGCACTCAGAAGGATCATCGCCAAAACGGAGAGTGCTCTCGGCCTCATCCGGAGGATCGCCAACAGGCACCGGGGAATCAAGGAGGACAATCTCATCCGCATTATACATGCTTTTGTGCTCTGCCACCTTTCATACTCGGCAGCCATGCATAATTGGCATGTTGCAGAGAGGAACAAGTTAAATTCCCTCATCAGAAAGGTCTTCAAGCTTGCCCTCGGCTTACCTGTGAGCACTCACACCGAATACCTGTTAAAGCTCGGAGTGCACAACACGCTCGAAGAAATAATAGAGGCGCAAGAGCGTTCACAGCTGCTCAGGCTATCCGGCACCCCGGCGGGCCGCAAGATACTCGATGAGATGGACCTCTACCCTTTCGACCATTGCCCCGACGCCGTGTGCATTCCCAGCGACATCAGATCTCAACTACACATCGCGCCCATTCCCCGCAATATGCACCCCGCACACAACGTCGGCAGACGTCGGGCCAGGGGTATACTCTACTCGAACATGTACGTAACAACCACATTGAGGCAAGCTTCGTGGATGCCGCGGCATATGTCCAACAAGAGGCAGAGTGCCCGCGATCGGGCCGTCAAGCTCGGCTTGCCAGTCCCTACGTGGGACTAGCCGGGTGGCGCGGGGTGTCCCCTGCGTCTTCTCTGGACCTCAATAAAGTTATTTCACTCACTCACTCACAGCTAACTTCACCCAACCAACATGGCCGTGTTCCCGCTACTAGCGCTCTTGAGGCTGACACACTTGTTTTGAAAGCTTCGACGATGTGGGAAATAGATGGCGGCAGGAATGATGTCACGATCCCGCATGTTTACTCATTACTTACGATTCTAGTCCGAGGTCCACCATCTTGGGTACGTCAAAGGAAGTGTGTGGTGAAGCACACTTGCAAGTTATGCATGGAAGCACTTGCACGGAAGCGGATTGTGTACATGTTTCGGTAGGGAATATTTTGGCAGATAAAAACGTCCGGAAAAATATATGACAAAATGCCATGCCCTTTAACAGAGAGACTCTTTATATCTGTAAAATAATGGTATTGTTAATTCTCTCCTTAGGAACCGAATGAGCGTATTCTTATTTCTTAGGACCTTGTGTTAGGCTGTCGCAGTATTATAGAAGTCCTAAATTGGGTGGGCAAAGCTTTTATTGCCTTACTGATGGCCAAGGAAAATACTTAAGGTGACCAAATTATAGTACTCGAGTACGACAAGGAGAAATTCGAGGCAGCGCATATGTAATTTTAAATAGCGATGGTTCCCGCACTGAAATCCTGAGCACACGATCCTCAACGATGGCCTTCTAATTACATCGCTAAGTTCAATGCAGATAAGCTGAAACTTGTAAACATCGCAATGTACGAAAGCAATGCGCATGTTTAAAGTAAAACCTCATGCAGCTAGTACTGGTATAAGTGATATATTTGCATTATTAAAGGCTAATTTCAATTGATAACGTAGTCCTCTACAAATAAACTTAATTGCTTGTAGCCATAGCTAAAAATCATAAACTTGCACTGCCGTTTACCATGACACAATATAATCAGAAATGTTGCACACTTCGCGTTCAATTTCTCTGATACATCTGGCTCGAAGAAGGAAGCAACACTGACAAGCCAATCCAATGTCCAGTCTTCTATTCCCGTTGCAGGCTTCTTTTCCGAAGGCAGCTGCAGCAGACTTAATTAAATCCCCTTCGGGCGGCTCAGGAGCCTCAGCTGCATAATGTCCCTTAGCCATTGCGCGATAGAGTTTCAGAGACGCAGAGCGAAAGTCTTTTCGTTATGCTTCCATTAAATAGGCTGGCGCGAAGCGGCATTATCCGGCTAAATGGAATATTACTGTCGATTTCACTGCTGGGGGAAACGGCCACGCATTTCCTGCGCACGCGATTTCTCTTTTTAGCGACGCACAATTGTGCTGCCAGACGTGGGCGATGAGTATCGAAAAGTTCGTAGGGAAGTCCCTTTTGTCCCATTATCTACAATGAACCCCTCCATCCCTCTTCTCCTGTATCGGCTACTTCCGAAGCCGCAATTCAATTTCGCCTTCAATCTCGCAAGTACAGTATGGCGAACAACGCCACCACTTCGGAAAAAAAGAAAACGACAAAGAAAAAAAAAGGGAAGGGCGCCGGTCGTGACCGCTGGTGTTTTTCTCTGTTGCTCGAAAAAAAGGGGGGGTGCAGTGAAAGCACGTGAAAGAGAGAGAGTAAGAAGAAAGAACGCCGAAAGGCGTAGACGTTAGCTAGATAGAAAAAAAAAATCCGTATTGATATAGGCTGATGGACTTGATAGTTGGTTGTTAGTAGTATACAGGCGAGTCGCGTTTACTTTGCCTTTCATGAAACTTTCTCTAGCTGGCGAGTTCATGTAGTTCTTTTTCTTTTTTTTTTTTTTTTGAGATGTGGGGGAGGGGGGGGGAAGACAAAAGGCGAGAAGAAAATAGAGAGAGAGACAGAGCGCATGCACACAATCACCACCGCTCAGAATTCAAGATAACCGTAGGCACTAGTTAGATTACACTAGTTAGATGGAGCTATATTTAGCTGGGGGATTAGTTGTAGAGGTCGGAAGCACGAGCGTTCTGCTACTTATTTCATTTACAGATGGGCGAAGGCGCTATTAGTACTCTAGTTAGTGCCGAAGTCGCTTGTGCAGGTTTTTATTGCGATATATATAGCAATTATATGGACACTCCAAAGCAGATTTCTGCCGTCGGCGTCGCCGTCGCCGTGAGGTTCCGTATGACGTCAATGGAGATGAAATCGTCGCCGCGCGCCGCCGAACGCTGTATGTGCGAGTGAAAGGGCGCGAGGGACGCGCGCTTTCACGGGGAGTGAACGCACGGCGGAGAACAAACGCGCGTTCTGTGCCGTGCTCCCTTAAGGGCTGCAGAAGTAGGCGTCTCTTTCCTCCTTTACAATCACCATATATGTAGAGCAAACGCGCCTTCTTCTGACGCACGAAAGGCCGTGGGGGGGGGGGGTATTTAGGCGGTCCTTATGAATAAGCAGTGTTTTTGAAGGTCCTTGATTTACTTTTGCGAAGCTCGGATCAGATTCACAAAGCTTTCTTTTGTAAGTTCGCTTTGCCATTGGCTGGCCGCCTTCTCTAATAATACGTCTGGCATACGGATAGGCTGAAATTATGTCTTATGAAAAATTCTAGCGTAAGAAGTTTTTGTGAATCCGGGCCCTCATTCTCAACATAGCTGACTAAAGGTGTGTACATTCCAGCCGATTTGCGTTGCAGATGTTTCCGCATATATTCTTTTATTCATTGTCGCTTCTAATAAAAGCCACTGTCAAAATGCAAAACTTCTGCAGTTATATAAAGGACGTCGTTGTGGTTTCTTCGTGCTCTAACTGCAAATTGAGATTTAGGGAGACAATAGCCTCATTTGTTAAAACCTCCTGCAAGCGTTTCCTCATCATTCCGTAAGCTACATATTAATGTCCCGGTTCCATAAATGAAAACGCTAACAATAACAACGAAGTTTAGAAATAGTAGACGCCTCCCCTTCTGCTACGAGAAGCAGTTCTATCATTAGGAGAAAGTAGGTATTCGCCTTTTATCTCTCTCTCTGTACCACCTTCACTGCATTCGCATGCCCCATCACTGTTGCAGCCCTGCCACACCACAGCGTTGGATGTGCGACCACTTATGCAATCAAAGCTCAAAAATTTAATCGTTTATGCCCACAAAGTTACTTTCAACACTGAAATCCAAGTTCACCGAACAAAAAGGCAGAAAGAAATACCGAGAATTTGAAGTGAAGACAAACCCAATTACGTGTGTTGGTCGTCTTTATTAAAACATTCGTCTGTCTCTGCGCCGGGAATTACCTGGAACGCTATTTTTTTCTTCTTTTCAAGCTTTCTATTTACATTCCTGACCCTTGCAATACACGCGACATCATTTATGCCGCTTAATTCAGTTTTCTGGCAGAACGCAGTTCCGGCTACATTTGCCTTGGCCCGTTTGGCACTGTGCCGAAATTTTGAGCGACGCAGGGCTGTACGCTCAAGTCTGTGTTGTCGCGTAATTTTCTCAGAGCTTTCGCATTGGTCCAACTTTCGTTATTGTTTATTGTGACCCATTGCTTAACGGCCTATCTTAGTGAAGACAAACTGACTGGTGCATCCGACATTTAAATTGAAATCGTTGGCACTTCCAATGCGAACGTGTCTGGGCCCAAAATAGTGCAAGTCAGTGCAAGTTTGTAGGGGTAGGCTGTGAGGTCTCGTGACGCTGCCACGACACGATTTAAGAAGGTGGACATCTCACCTGGCCTGTAGTGTTTCTGCATTATCAGAACGGGCCGCTACCAGCGACAGCAGCGCAGATGAAAAGCTTCGTGCCCACTCCCGCCAGTATCGCGTTGGGTTACGCTCAGCCCAGACACTGCGACATCCTAGACCATAACAAGGGCGTGGGCGTGTGTTGAAATATTCCCACAGCGAACTGCGTACCAGAACTTGACACTATAGCTTGAAGCGAACGGTTGACTGCACACGTATATATAGCACCGCCGTATAAACCCGTCTTCGACTTCGACTTCCTCATCCTGAGTGCACATAGTGGGCGCATGTCGGCATCCATGGCGGCGCGCACAATAGGAAATGAAGCCGCGACTGAAATAATGCATAGACTTTATTCCAATGCTGTTCTAAATTCTCATCATATTCCTTTCGGCGCATCGTCAGTAATAAGAGCTACGTACCAGCTACCTTATCACCACTAATGGCCAGTTTTGAGCGGTGGTTGATAAGAAAGATACATAATAGGGGAACAGTACCCTTACATTATCCTCACATCTTCTTTCGGGCACACCATCACTCTGTGTCGTTACTTGCTCTTGTTCTCGTTCCTTAGTGAAATCACACAACCGACTCAGGGGAATCGGCCATGAATCGAGTGGTGGGCCATTACTAATTAAGCGTCGCAGCCTTCTAACTTCTGTTTTGCTTGCCCGACAATCTTTTGAACGGCAGGTCAAAAATATACTGCTCGAATATTCATCCTAATTAGAAGTTGTGGCTTTTCTCTCCAACACAGTGAGAAAACTTTAATTCTCACAACGAAAGAAAGAGAACAGTTGTGTCTTTAAATTTCGTGGGTGTTTTGCAACCGATTCCATAACTTTACGAATATTTCTGCCACAAGAAAAGCGTGGTTGCACAACTTTATTATGTTTTACTGGTTTATACCTTGAAACCATTCTGAGGCTGAGACTAACCCCTATATTCTCTTGTTTCCGCAACTCGCGCTCATGTAGTTTCATAATCTCATCAGCATTCGGTAGGAACTTTTCAGGAGTAGTTCGTTAGCGCTAGTGGTGAAGCTCACTTTGAAGGTATCCTATTCGAAAAGCAAATCGATGCCAAAATGATTATGCAGAAAAAGTGAGGTAGTGTATATGTAGCAGTGTTTTTCATTCTTTCTTTTTTTTCTTTTTTATGTAATGACTATTTGAGCGCACAGTTCCTAAACGACGAAAGAAAATACGTCTCTAGGACGAATAGAAACGTTTATTTTTATACCTTCACTTTGCTGGGAGAATCGGAATATTTCTTTTCCTTTCGCGAAATTTTACGTCGTTTAGGATCAAAATCTTTTTCCCTCGTCAGATGTAAAAGCAAAAAGCAGGCTAAGTTTTGGAAGGCACGTTGCGAAAAAATTGCGCAAGGTTCGGGAAATAAAATCGCTTGCTCTCTACTCTTTAAACGACGGCATATAAAAAGTGGAGAAATCATCTTTCCCAATCTCACTGAAATTTGCTTCATATCTTAACTCTAAATGCAAAAGGAAATATTAAGCCGAGTTGTGGCCCCATTGATTTTGTGGAAATATAAAAGTACGTGACCTTATGATAATTACGCCACCTTTTTAATTGCGGAAGCATTATAGAGCTGCCTCCCTCAGAAATCTGTGTGTCTGTAACGTGGGGCAAATATATATATATATATATATATATATATATATATATATATATATATATATATGTGTGTGTGTGTGTGTGTGTGTGTGTGTGTGTGTGTGTGTGTGTGTGTGTGTGTGTGTGTGTGTGTGTGTGTGTGTGTGTGTGTGTGTGTGTGTGTGTGTGTGTGTGTGTAAAAACTAAGATAAATAAACTGAGCATACGACATCATCATATGACCAGGCTCATTAGGATATGTCAGAGACGTATCTGTGCAAGATGAGCGACTGGAAAGTATGTTTACGCACTGTCTGACAAGTCCCACTAGGTAGCTTATGTAGTAATTTTGTTGTTGGTTGCTGCTGCTGCTCAACATCTGCTTCTTCTTCTTCTTCTTCTTCTTCTTCTTCTTCTTCTTCTTCTTCTTCTTCTTCTTCTTCTTCTTCTTCTTCTTCTTCTTCTTCTAAGTGGGATGATCAAACAAAACTGACTACCATCATCTTTTACCTTACTGACGTGGCCAACCTATGGTTCAAGAATCACGAATCTGTCATTTCGAGTTGGTCCGCATTCAAGCCTAATTTCACCGAAATGTTTGGCTGCCCCGCTGTCCGCAAGCTACGTACCGAACAGGGTCAACGCCAGCGAGCACAGCAGTCGGGCGAGACTTTTCCCATCTATATTGAGGATGTGTTGGGTCTATGCAACCATGTGAATCCAACGGTGACGGAGGACGAGAAGATCAAACATATTCTGAAGGGTCTTGAGAATGACGCGTTTTGCTTGCGAAGAGTCCAATCAGTGTCGCCGTTCTCTTCAACCTGTGTCAGAGTTTCGACGAATTGCGCCGCCAACGTCACATCGCCCGCCAAAACCTCCCGCAGGCTGACTCCGTCTCGGCCATTGCAGTTGCCGCTGACCATAGCGATCCTTCTGCTCTCGTCCTTGAGCTGAAGGATTTCATTCGCGAGTAAGTGGCCCGCCAGCTGTCACTCCTCCCTCACAGCCAGGAGCCTGCCCCAACACCGACTCCGGCCGTGCAACAAGCCATCCGTGCATAAATATCTGACGCACTTTCCCTCGTTCGCCTGCCAGCTCCTGTGATGACATAGCTCTCCTATGCCGACTACCCGCCTCTATTCCCATCTCCGACGACACCGCTCTCTGATGCCGACTACCCATCGCGCGTCCCAACTCCACAGCTCAAGTACGCTGCCGAGATCGCAAGTTTTGGGAAGACTGTACCGCAATGGTGCACATACAAAAACTATTTTGGAATTTGTGACGTCACACTGAGGTGCTGGCGCTGGAGCTTCTGCACGAAATTATCATTTTCTCTTCTTTATTTTCAAGTTTTCATTTTCTCTTCTAATAATGAACCTCGTACCACGAAATTAATAACATAGTTTTGAAACTATGCTTTGTATGTGTAAACGGATTCAGTGTTTCTCTTTAGTGTCCATTCAACGTGCCACTGCAGCCAAGCTGTTTTAAAGCTTTTTTTGGGAGTAGCCATTGGGACGCACGACCTCCCGTCTCGTCTGATATGTGCCACTGAACAAAGGTATTATTTTTGCAGCAGGATATTCGCAGAATGCACTTGGGAGGGCACATAAATGCAGCATCTAAATAGGCTTTCATCTCTACCGTTACTTTCGAGCATAACAAAAAGCACACGTTGATGCCATAACTTCCCGTGGGCAGGTTGCCCGTGTCGATTCAGGGGGGCATCGCTCTTGACGTGACGTCATGTGAAAAGTAAAGTATTCAAGAATATATTAGATCGAGTCACGGCGAGCAATACAACCCTCATTTTCGCGGCCATACCGTGCGACATAATTTAATGAATGAGCTAGTCTCTAACGTCAGCGTTCCCTGCCAGTTTAAGCTTTAGAAATGGTTATGTTAAGCGAAGCGAACTCACTTTTAGGAATTCGGCACTATTTGATACCCACGGGCTGTGGAGGGTCAAGTTTTGATTTTCTTCGCTGTATACATGATGAGTGCAAAGCTCCATGATGAAGCAGTAGCATGACAATGACTACGATGGGGAAACGCGTAGGATGGTCACAGCAGACTCAGCTTCTAGCTTTTCACTGCTGTAACTATAGACCGCAGCCTATAGGGGAACAACCTTGAAGCACCAGCCTTCAAGTTAAGACTTTCACGAAAGACCCACCAATTTGTGATTATAATTAAACATTTAACATCTAGGGTCTTACGTGGCCAAAATTATGATATAATTATGAGGCATGCCTAAGTAAGGAACTGCGCATTAATTTTGACCACCTGAGTTTCTATAACGCATACCCAAATCGAAGTACACGAGCGTTCTGCATTTCACTCCATCAAATTGCAGCAGCCGCAATCGTAATCGAACCCGTGACCTCGTGATTAGCAGTGCTTCATCATAGCTCCTAAACTCTGTGCCTATAATTGCGTTGCTAGTGCAAATACGCAACTGCAGCAAGAGTGTGGCAAACGCTAGAAACGAACGCGGCGCTTCGTATCTTTCCAAGACCTGATTCCATGTGTGTGTGTGTGTGTGTGTGTGTGTGTGTGTGTGTGTGTGTGTGTGTGTGTGTGTGTGTGTGTGTGTGTGCGTGTGCGTGTGCGCGTGCGTGTGTGTGCGTGTGCGCGTGCGTGTGTGTGTGTGTGTGTGACACCTTTTTATCTACAAGAGTCCTGAGGTTCGACTCTTGCAAGCCGAGGCGGGCCGCACCCACGATGGCACCGTTAGGCCCAGCCCGTCAGCGACATCGTGGGCCCTCTGGACAGCCCGTAGCTGATCTTAAAAAGATGAACTCTGTAGCATCTTCTTCCAATGGAGCCATTCTTCTTCAGGGTTGGTCAGAGTCGCAGGGCATCCCGCAAGCATTTGTATGATCCCAATGATGCCATTGCACGCATGACAATCTTTCTTTATCGCTCTTTCTGGATAAATTTTATCAAGGTGGTACGGCGTGGGATAAGTTCCTGTTTGTAATAGTCGCAGTGAAACTGCCTGAGCCCTGTTCAGCTTTGCATGTGGCAATGGAAATTGTCTGCGTCCTAGATAGTCCGGTTAGATAGATAGATAGATAGATAGATAGATAGATAGATAGATAGATAGATAGATAGATAGATAGATAGATAGATAGATAGATAGATAGATAGATAGATAGATAGATAGATAGATAGATAGATAGATAGATAGATAGATAGATAGATAGATAGATAGATAGATAGATAGATAGATAGATAGATAGATAGATAGATAGATAGATAGATAGATAGATAGATAGATAGATAGATAGATAGATAGATATAGATAGATAGATAGATAGATAGATAGATAGATAGATAGATAGATAGATAGATAGATAGATAGATAGATAGATAGGGTAGCCCGGGTCTCGGCCACTTCTCCCATCTGCGCAGGAAACCATTGGATTTCAGTTCTCATACTCATAGTGTTTTCAATAAGTTGAGCTGCAACCCCGGCCACGTAGCATTTATCGAAACCCTTTATAGCACCGTAAGTTTTCACTTTCCTATATATGCGCGTGCACGTGGGTGTCTGTCCGGGAAAGATGCTTCTCACGTGCGCACTCGGGTCGAATTTTCATTTACATGTGATTCAAGTTCTAGCTAAATCACTTGCTTCAATAACATTGTCATGTCAGCGTCTTTGGGAGAACGATCCATATCCGTTTGCAAAGAGCTCACCTAGCAGGTGACTTAGAAAGCAAATTAGGGTAGCGCAAATTCTGCTTCCTTTCAAAAAACTACGCGAAATATTTGTATGGTGGGCTTTGTTGCCGTGAAGCATTCATGTTTTCTTTTATATCTATCGTACCTGTTTCAAAAAGCTATATTAAATCTTTCCGCGATCATTTTTATATGTAATCGGATTTTATTTTGATCTTTGTTAATAGTGTTATCTGAAAGGTGTGCGTTCGGTCAACCTCTACGAATCTGCCCTGTGTATGATGTGGCCAGGTTCCGCGTAAGCTGCAACCTGCAGCTTTTCCGCATGGTCATTCTTGCAAATTTGTTGCCGAATAATTTCAATTAAAAAAAAAAAAAGTTGTCGCAGTTTCACCCGAAAGGCGAAGCGTCAATTGCGATAGGAAATTTGTGGTGAGCTATACGGAAGACGGATTGTAGTTTTATCAGCTGTACAAACTTGTTTTGAGGCAACAACAACAACAACAACAACAACAACAACAACTTGGACATGCAGCAGCACCGGCAACACACAGAACTGTTGTCGACGATGTCGGCGTTTTGCCCGCGTTCGCACAAAACGCGCGCAGCGTTGGTGACTGTTGCCGGAGCCTCTGGGGGCGGCTCGGAGGTTTTCGACGAGATCAGAACGGGACACTCGTCGAGCAGCGTCGGAAGTCTTGACCACCTTCTCGCCTCACAACGTTTTTATATAAATAGGCATTTCGTGCCGCAGCTAAACGTCGCCTCCCTTCCCTCCCCACTCCCCCCCACGGCCTTTCGTGTGTCTGAAGAAGTCGCGTTTGCTCTACATATATGGTGATTGTAAAGGAGGAAAGTGCATATTCTAGGCACTGTAGTGCTGCTTTATGTCCAAGTTTATACAGCTGATAAAACTAATATCCTTACTCCGTATAGCTCTCTACTAAGTTGCTATCGCAATTGATGCTTCGCCTTTCGGGTGAAACTGCAACATTTTTTTTTTTTTTTTTTATCGGAGAAAGCGCCACGGTGGGGTTACGGAATACAGTGGAGAATCTTGGTGGCTGTCCGAACGATGTGCGCTCTTTTTAGGTGTTCTAGTACTTGATTTGCTAAACCTGTCACATTTTTTATGTCGTCAATATTTTTCTCATTTTCACATAAGAAGCAGTGACCATCAATGCTGCAAATTCATTATGGTTTTATAGTTCTCTTTCCTTTCGTGAATGAAAAGATGTTCATCATTTATTACGCAACTTTCTGCAACAACCGAACGAAATCGAGTGCCGGTACACTTGATCAAGTCTTCGAGCAAATCTGAACCGGAAAATAACATTTCTGTCCCGTTCAAATTTATATATAGAGGTGATAGATTCTCTTGGGGCCCGGTCATGAAAGCACAGACTCCACGCCACGTGGCGTACGTTGCGTTTCATTGTGCAGGATCGCTTTCAGGCGTTCCACACTGAGACACGAACCGAAAAGCACCTCTCTCTTCCTCTTTCCCTCGCAGTTTCCGAAGAAGCCTTCTAGTACCTCATTCTTTCATTCTACTGTGTCAGCTGCAGTTCCGCTTTCAGTACAGGAAAGGCCTCTTGCTGTCAGTCTCACTGGACAGTACAATCCTCTCCTCCTCTCCAAATATAAAAAAAAACTTGTTTGCCGCAAGTATATCAGTGCGAGATGCACTTAAGATATGAGCCTCGCATAGGGATTTATTTATTTCATTTTCTAGCGGCATTACTCTACGAATTGCTACTCTGTATATGAAAGCATGATGACGCGGAACCTTGAGCCAGAAATGTCCAACTGTGTCCTAGCTTCCTGGAAGCAGATGCCTGCTCTCAGAAATTATCATTATTATGTCGACATGACGGTGGTGCAGAATCACATTATCGAATAGGTACAAGTGTCACGCTCAGCGCTAAAGCTGGCCAGTAATGTCCCGTCCGCAAGATGAAATTATCATTCTTGTGTCGTCATAACTAAAATAAAAGAAAATTTATAAATTCAAGGAACCAATCAATCCTCTGAACCAATTAATGCTCTGAAAACTAACGCTCTCGTCAAATGCTCATGTTTTCGTCCGAAAGGTCTGTCTTTTTTAGTTTTTCAAATACGAACTCCATTCTGTGCCAGAGGCAATCATAAGCACTTCAAACACAATTAGAGTTACACCAAGTAAGAAAAAAAGACCACACATAATCTTCTGTTTTTCTTTTTCGTGGTTACACTGATTCATTTTCTGTGGATTCAGGTAATACGCTGGCCTTTATATTATCGGGAGTGAGCCAAACATGACAAATTTGCAACTTTATGAACGCGTGACGATAAATGAGTACTAGATGCCGCGATATTGGTCGCTTTCGGTGGAATGGCGAAATGCTTTTATGCTCTATATTTAGGCAGCATGACAGTAAAATGTGTTCTAGACGACTCTTTTGCTGACGATGGCTGTCTGCGATATACTTTTAGCGTAAGTCTATCTTTATGAGACGACGCATGGGCATTTCGCAACTTCGTTTTTCAAGCGAAGCTTGTATACGCTAGCCTGCGCCGGCGATGTAACGCTAAATAAACCAGCGTCTCTTAGAGCTGCACAGATGATCGGCACGCGCTTGTGCCACTGCTCCGGTGTTCGTCGTGGTCATCTGCTTCCACAGCTGACTGCGTTGCCGCTAATGATTCCAGCGTAGAATTTCACTTCTCCTCTGTCGTCGTAATGAGGAGGCCGCGTTTACGTACGTATGAGTCATTGCTTAAGGGGGTATGAGCCATTTATTGTCTCGCGTAATGGACAGATTTAATTTTGAAGAAATTTCATGGAAATCCATCCAGAATGAACACGCTCGGGAAAGAGCTATTTGTTAACCTGCCGATTCTAGCATGAAAGCTTCCGAAGCCCAAGTGAAATGTCAGCGAAGAGCCGCGGACCACGAGTTGCGGGAGCGCGGTGTTGAGGCCATACGTCAGCATCGCCTAGCCCTCCAGGAACCCGACAACGGTGGTGCACGCCTCGGCTATGCTAGCGCCAACTTCCCCGGTGCGGCGGCCAGGTTTCATCGCGAGTTTCTCAACCGGAACTTCGGAGCCAGCTGCAGTTCGTGTGACCGGTTGCGGTTCTAGCACAACGTGGTACTCGTCAGTGCAATTCGTTCGGAGGAACACCGAAGAAACACACGACAAGCTTCGCTTACCCCCATTTCCTCGACAGGGGAGGAGCTACTAATTTATAAGGTTCAGTTTTAAAGTCATCTTCGTGGCCTCCACAAAATCAATGTGCATATAGGTGCTGTTTTTCCAGTCGCAGAATTTACAACGTGTTCGTCTGCAAAGATGTTCGCTGCAGTCGCCATGTGTTACTCACACGAAGCACTTCTTAGATTTAAAAAAAAAACTCAGATGCCCTCCTAAATAACAATAAAAAGAAGAACAGAATTATACAGATCGAGTGCTTCGTGTTGTAATCTAGCGAAGCGAAGCTAGTGTGAAGCAGTTAATAAAATAGTACACAACTAAATGCGATCCTGCAATTTATATTTCATTTCAGTTTACGCAATGTGTATGGTCATTTGATGTTTACGTATCACACAGGCTACAACATTGAAGGTCGTGCAGTGTTTAGATTTATGCACTGCACAGTTCACAAGCTATGACGAAATACAAACACCAGTGCAGGCAGTTGCACGCTTTGAGAAGTCGGTGCAGCGATGACACGAGGACCAAGACGACGTTTGATACTTGTCGGGGCAATAATGGCGAGAAGCGCTGCATGCAGATAAAAGAACAACACATATGTTTTATACCTTTTGTGTCACAGTGCAGATATGTGTGTTCATTTACGGTCTTTGTACACTTTGTGTCACACTGGCACATACCGATCAGGGGGGACAGGCCAGAAATGCACCCATACGGAATGACACATGCTTACTATTAGCCTCCCTTTACCCCTTACCCAGTGCAAGGTAGCAAACCGGGTATATATCTTCCTGTTAACCGCACTGCTTTTGGCATCTCATTTATCTCTGTCTCTCTCTCTCTCTCTCTCTACTGGCCCGAGAATCAGGGTAGGCACCAAATAGAGGAAATTTGAAAGAAACTGTTGAGAATCATGCAGTGCTTGTCATTTATTACTTTTTTCCATGGCAACCTCCAATGGAGGGAGTGGCGCTGCTTCGTGACCTCACTAGGGCAATTATGACGTCCTATGGACGGTATAAAAAAGTTTCCGGACCCTGTATATAGCATCTCGCCGGATATATACAACCTTCGAGATATGGACCGATTGATAAGCGTACGACTGGTGGGCTAGGCAAAGAAAGCTTCGCTCTGTTTGTCTGGCCGGCACGGTGCTTACATGTAATGTGCGAATACCAAGTGCCCTGCAACTGCTCTTCTTAATGTAGAGGAAAACGCAAGCGATGAACAAGTTTCCCTCGAGTTAAAACTTTCATGCACGAATGATTTGTTAAGCACGTTATTTGCTAAGAAACAGCGCGCGTTTGATCTTAACGACCTTTCACTTGATCGTAACGGTTGGCACTGTTGAAAGCAACTAAATGCTAGCTCGGAGACAGAGTTGCACCCTTGCGAAGCACCTAAGGGTTCAACAAGAAATGTGAAATAGCGATGCTTGATTTGTAGTGATTTATGAATAATCGACAGGCAGTAATGAGCCCGTGCTTCGTGCTGCGCGTGGCTCACACCAGCGAGAAAATGTATAAGCTCGTTAAACTGAACGCGGAACGGAAATTACTCAACAACTTAACGCATTCCAATTAAGTTATGGCAGCCCTTTCCTTTATGTGAAACGATGCCTCTGTTTATGCTTTTCTCATTTGAGCCTTTTCTTTGTGTTTGGTTAGTAGGGTGGGTGAGTGGGTGGAGAACTACTGCCTCGTTGCAATCGTTTGCGCGCAAAAAAAGTGAAGGCGTGAAAAGAAGAAGTTGGTGATGATGACGAGGAAGAAGAAGAGGAAGAAAGAATCCGAATAAGCAATATCATGCCTTGAGTTCAACGCTTAATTATCCGAATAAGATGTTCTGCTGTATCACAATCTCTGCGAGTGTTTAAGAGCGATTCGTAAAACAAATGAGTAAAATACCGTATTTGTTACTTCGTTCTCGTTAAGAAAATAACAGTAAGATGCGTTCAAGCACAAGGGTGGGAAATGCACCCCTTTGTGCATACATGGTGCACATTTCGATGAGCTCACATTGCGTGTTCAACGAATAGCTTATGGAAGCATGTCCATTGTACTGCCATCTGCGGTTGTTCATTGTGCTATGGTGTGTTTGTATGAATAAGGGCCCTTTGTGCTATTGCATTATGGTAAATGCAATGGCTAGCGCCCGCCTCGGCTGCGGGTGGCTATGGGTTCGATTCCCACCGCCGCCGGGCACCCACTGGTTCAAATGGGTACAAGCGTGCCCCGGCCTGGCGTTCGGCTTTCTTCAGGGGTGATGCGATTGGGAAAGAGGCCTGCGTCCTGAATTCCCGTCGAAACCAACGTGAGCACGAAAAACAAGTGATGTCTGGGCCGCTCCCATGGCGGTCATTTCCCATGTGGCGCCCCAAGCACCTATTGAGGTGGGGACGCCTTCGGGTTGAGGTAAAACACCCCTTTCCAAGCGTTGAGGTCCCATAATGGCCGAGCACCAGGCCGAGAGCGCGCTTGTACCTATTTTACCGGTAGGTACCCGGCGGCAGCACTGGCCTCCCACAGCCGCGGCGGATGCTCGTCTGCAAGGCCGTCTGTGGTTGGACAAGAGGCGCCCAGAGACAAGAGCTGAAATCTCTATTGGGCCCTCTTTCGAGATGTGGACCCCTACGACAGCCGAGCACCAGGCCAGGGGACATCTCTACCCATTAGAAAAACCGGTGGGTTCCCGGCGGCACCGGGATTTGAACTCAGTACTTCCCGCATACGAGGCGGATGCTCTACCGCTAGGCCATCGCTGCGGTCCAAGAGGGCCCAATAGAGATTTCAGCTCTTGTCTCTGGGCGCCTCTTGTCCAACCACAGACGGCCTTGTAGACGAGCATCCGCCGCGGCTGTGGGAGGCCAGTGCTGCCGCCGGGTACCTACCGGTAAAATAGGTACAAGCGCGCTCCCGGCCTGGTGCTCGGCCATTATGGGACCTCAACGCTTGGAAAGGGGTGTTTGACCTCAACCTGAAGGCGCCCCCACCTCAATAGGTGCTTGGGGCGCCACATGGGAAATGGCCGCCATGGGAGCGGCCCAGACATCACTTGTTTTTCCGTGCTCACGTTGGTTTCGACGGGAATTCAGGGCGCAGGCTCCTTTCCCAAGCGCATCACACCTGAAGAAAGCCGAACGCCAGACCGGGGCACGCTTGTACCCATTTGAACCAGTGGGTGCCCGGCGGTGGTGGGAATCGAACCCATAGCCTCCCGCAGCCGAGGCGGGCGCTCTACCACTAACTGAATTACGAAAGCCAGTGTTTTTTTTTTTTTGCAAAGTAATACGTAACAGTCGCCTACTAACAACGATAGCATACCACATAGGTGACTCAACGGCACATTAACCTTTGTAAAAGAAACAAAAACAGACCAATGGACAGAGCATCAGCAGAAGAAATGGGCATATTATCTCCTGTTGATTAAGGATTACCAACTATGCCCTGTCACACATATTGTTTTGGCATCATAAGCAGAACAGTATATTGCGTAGGTTACAAAGGCATACCACATGGTTACGTTGGTTCAGCGTTCAAGACAGGTAATAATCAGGAAAAAGGCTAATGGCACGGAAAGATACGGTATGGAATTTTATGAGCTTTAATTTAAAATAATTCAATAGGTAAGGGAGAGTGAGTAAGTTTGGATAATGCAACACCCAGTGTCACTTTGTAAATAAAGTTACATAACATTTGTCTACCACGCAGGTTACCATCTACGCCTACAAATTCGGGAACTACAACGACATACTGTGTAGGTTACTACAAGGGCATACTATCTAGATTAAGAAATAAGTGCGAGGCATGTAAAGATTTGCTGTCGCATGTAATATTCTTTTATAAAGTGAATGTCTGTTTTTGTAATGCAAAATGTATGTAAATGTCTCCCTCCACGTATTTAACTACCATGGTGTACACACATAGATACCAACAAGTGCATACAGTTTTGAGGACAGATGTCCAGATTCAGAAACATGTTTTAGGGCGTTAAAAGACTGGCTACCGCATTTAGTAAGCCTTCGTGAACTAAAAGCAATTGAGGGTTCATAAGGTGAAAGCAAGAGTTCGAGCTCTGCAAAATGTACAGTCAACCACAAAAGGTTACGGACGACAGAATTTCAGAAAAGGTGGAATTTCCGACGAGCATGTAACAGTATCCAGTAAAACCACACATCCCAATGATGTTCGCATATACTAGTTGTGACTGCAAATGCTAATACTAGCTAGCGGTGTGAGCCTGTGGAGAGATTCAGCTTTTTCTCAGATCTCATCTTCCGTAAACTTTGCCTGTTACGTAAACTTTATCCGTGGTTGACTTTACTTAAAATCTACTTTTATGGGCACTACTACCACAACGTACATATATATATATATATATATATATATATATGTGTGTGTGTGTGTGTGTGTGTGTGTGTGTGTGTGTGTGTGTGTGTGTGTGTGTGTGTGTGTGTGTGTGTGTGTGTGTGTGTGTGTGTGTGTGTGTGTGTGTGTGTGTGTGTGTGTGTTGAACGCCTGCAGTGTTGGCTACAATGGCGTACTACAGATGTTACTATCAGCGCCTCCAACGTAGGTTACTACAACAGTGAGTTACTACAAGACCACACTAGGCAAGTTATGTTTATGCGGATCCCAAGCCAGGTGACTAGATTCAGAAGAAACGTAGAGTTACGCAAATATTTGCTATGGCATTTATCAATCTTTGACAAAACTAAAGCAAATGTTTTTATTGTGAATAATTTAGGCAGAAGGCCACTTAATATTTTCGTTACTACCATGACGTGCTATGTATGCTACTACCAGAGTATACTACGGAGGTTAGCATAAGACCTAACTACATCGGGAACTACAAGGACGTACTTCAATGGAATGCTACGTATGTTACGGCTATGGGGCACTTCGTATGTTGCCACTAGAGCATGCTATGGTGGTTAGTACAAGGGCGTGCTATATACCTAAGTTTCTATAAGGGCATATTGCGCCCATAATGAAAGCACCGAGCTCATTAAGAGAAGGAGGACAAGAACGAGGAGAGTGCTCTCTACTTTCCTTATGAACGGAAACCAACTTTCCCAACTTGCTCGATTACGGCATTCTGCTTAGTTTGCTACAAAGGCACACCAAAGAGGCTTCTTCAAGAGCAGATTACGCAATTTACAAGGGCAACTCATACTGGTTACAACGATGCCATACTACGTAGGTGACCACAAGTGCATACTGTATAGCGCATGGCACTAATAAGAAGACGAAAAGCGAGCTCTTATTCCAAAAGATACGGTTATGTCCATGATCGCTTTTTCTCATTCATTCATTAAATGTTTATATTATGCATTTATTTTTCGCTGTATGAAACAGAAAATGGGTAGCCGAGGTTCCTTCTACCTTAATATCTCCAAAAAAAACCATTTAAAATAGTACAGAGCAGACGCACAGGTGCCTTTGCGTGGCAGAAAGGGCACTTACAGGCCTGATTTCGCGTTCGCGTCTGTTACATGAATGAAAAAAAGAACTAGGGGTTTGCTACAAGGTTTGTGGCTTTCTTAATACATTGAACTAATAGTGTTAACCATATTTGATACCATTGCCTTCCAAGCTTCGGCGGCATTCCGCACTCGGCGCGTATGCAAACCCTTTCGGGTGTTATTTCGTATAGAGAAACTGTAGCGGGCAATGCCAGTTCTTGGTTATTTTTGAGTTCTGCAATATTGCGGCATCTTGTCTGCATCAGAACGCGACTCCTCTTTTAAGCTTCCTCTCAGCGAACCCAGCGAATACGTGTCTGACTCGCAGTGCACAAACACATTGCAACATTTCTTGACCCTTAAGATAGCATTGCTCTCGTACTAACGGGACGGCAACGGCTGCTTTCAAGTATAAAAAAACTGGTGCTGCATTCCGTTTACCGGAAGGCAGCGCCAAATTTCGCAACATATGCGATGTGTTCTTCACGTTCATTCAAAAGCTTCCTCTCCCAGCACCTACTTTCTCGAATGCAAAATTTCAATGGTTGTATATGTATGGAGCGAGCCGAAGTCAACGCCAAAGGCGACCACCGTTTTTCCTTGTCTTGAATAAATAATCCCACATGCACTCTGCGTAGGACCGGAGAAGACGATCGACAAGCAGGCACTGACTACAAAGACATGGTATTTTAACGTCTTGAAACGCGTGCACCCCAACATTCTCTCGCTTACAGCGATGACAAGAAAGCAGAAGCTGAAGGAGCATTTACTCCCTCACAACCCAATCTTGAGAAAAGAAGCGTAGGATCCAGTCTGGCGCTTGGTGACAAAGAGGTCCTTCAAATGGCATAGATTCCGCTGTCATGAAACGGCAGAAAGCACGGTAAGCTGCTGCATTGTTCCGAAGAACATTGTTGAATAGAGTACCCAGCCGGCTTCTTTGCGGTTCCTTTAGCCTCATGTCTTGACTATTTTTTTTTTTTTGCGTAAGTACATATTGCGTGCGCCACTGAATACCTTCTTTGCATTCTAAATCGCCGTTTTCAGCGTAAAATAGACGCTACATGACTTTTCAGACGTGAAGTGATCTCCGCTTAACTCTTGGCGTACCAGCAGGAGCTTTGTATGAAACAAGGGATGGTGTACAGCCAGAGGGCGGAACGGAAAAACGTGGGGGGAGGGGGAGGGGGGCCTTGGAGGGGGGAAGGAATGAGAGGGCTTCGAAAAGGCTTGGTTTCGCGATGCCCCAAGAGGACTCGCTACGCCGAAGTTCTCCAAAGGTGCCAGAGAAGTTGTGTAATGTAGGGTATCGGGGAGTAGGGCACTCGCGTTGCAAAGGTGAATAAAAGAAAGGTCGCTTGCATATTTACATTAATGAAAACCTAAGCTTCAAGAGACCAAGTTGGCGCTGCCTCCTTTCAGTGAAGATATGTTCCTTGGGTGGAAATTCAGCAGGTCGCACTTCTAAGTAATACCGCACATAGTGAAAAAAAAATGCTACTGTTCTGGCATGTGAAGTTCCTTGTGTCACAATCCCTCGATGAAGTTGTGTCACAATCCCTCCACGTGCCAAGTTCCACGGTTCGTGCCGAACTTACGACGTCATCTCTGACCAGCGTTGTAAAGATGGCTCGAAGTCGCGCAGGTGATATCGGCGCACTCGGAGGCTAACGATGCCTGGATCAAGCGGACTGATTCTGCTTCTTCTTAGGATGAAGAAGCACGTGTCCTTCCTACTGTGCTATTGACATGGTCCTGGTGTTGCGTCAACTGGGCGCTTCTGTCCATCTGTGAATGAGACAAGGTGCAAGACCATACGGTATTGGGTCTTTTTTTTTAGTTTATTTCTGTTTTCTTTGGCTTGTCTCTGTGTTTTCAAGCCAGAATTGCGCCTTTTCATGCAATACCTGCAACGAGAAGAAGCAGCGAATTTTACATGATGGCAAAACATTTTCTTTTCTTTTTTTGTGAAGTCAACAATAGTCGGGAAGCAATCGTTTACGTTGTGTTTGTTTACAGTTCTTAAGCCTTTATTGATGTCACCATTTCTGCTCCACCCCCCTAGCCACCTGTGACTCCCCCCCCCTCTTTATTGCTTTTTCCTAAAGTTAGTACACCTGTGAGGAAAAAATTAACTCGCCATGGCCGTCTATTAGTAGCACCTTCTTGAATTCGCAAAACATGGTGATTTTGCAACTCTCGACATCTGAAGCTGCCACCTCAATAAGCTCAGTGAGATGCATAGAAATTACATACGTAACGTTTTGTCATAAGCTGAGACCTCCATTTGCATCCGGCATAATGGGGGTGACTCTAAGCACTGCAACTGATTTGCTAGTACGGTAGATCCAGTGCTCCGAAGCTCCGGGGTGTGATTACAGCTCTCGTCACCGCTGGGATAAAAAGAAAACAGGGACTAGCTGGGGCTTATTCAATATAACGACGCTGTAACACAGAAAGACGCAGGATCACACACAGAAAAAAAGCAACACAGGACACAACCTTACGCAAGCGCCGCGTCCTATCGTGTGCAAACTGTTTTCTTCTTTTTGCGTACCTGCGTCATTTCACAATCGTGGTAGTATCTCGTGATCTCCTTCCAAAGCTTTCCAGAGCCGTCTCATCGCTAAGAGGCCAGCTTGAGTTATGAGAAAAAGAAAGATACATTTGAAAAATGTTCGAAGTGATGCATTCCTTTATTTTATTTTCTTGTTTTCTTATCTTTTCTGCCCTTACTCCATCCCCCTGTGCAGAGTAGCCAACCGGACACTAAATCTGGTTAACCTCTCTGCCTTTCACCTCTTGTTTTCCCTCCACCTTCTCGTCGTACATTTGACGAGTCACTGTCTCCAGTTTTTTTATAGTTACAATGACAAGAAGATGTGGATGAAGATATTCTATACTAGCGTGGTTCCGTGTTTTTGATGTTTTCACTTCAGTCCTCAGTATTCATGCGTTAGAGAGGAATGGTTGCCATGAAATTTGTCAGAACTTTCGCTTCATTTCAAGATAGGTGTCATTATGCTATGTCTCATGCACTATCCACATCACATCACCATTAGCGCATAAATGTCTCACTAGTGCATATCGGTGTACAAACAAAACATTGGAGCGGATCCAGCGGATCCATATTGAAGGGTAGCGATGCAGACAGACTGCACAACAATCTCAAATGGCTTGAACTTGTTCGTCCAACCACTGTTTTACAATATGTCTAACCCACTATAAGGGGTCATGTATGTTACCCATTTGTTCTGCAAATACACGAAAGCGTTAAAATGGGGCAATGTTCAAATTTAAGCTCAATGACGCTTTGTTCCTTGACCTTTGGCTGTGGTTCTCTTGATCTTTTTGGTCTTTGTCATGCCTTGCAAATGCTGAGTGAATAGTTAAACATAGAGATAGATGCGAGAGTTATAAGGTATATATTACAGACTAAATAACAGTGACTGCTCACTAGGTATCATCCTTGAGCAGTTGGGTGCCTCACAAACACACTTTAACTCGACCTTTTCTTCAAGTATATACAAATATTTCTACGCTTCTCCTTTTCATTTTTTGTAATTGAAACTCGACGCTCACTCACGCTTTCGCGCAGGGCACACGGAAAAACACTGCATCTCAATAAGAAAAAAGAACACGCAAATAGTCAGACACGTGCACGAATAGCTCCGGAAACCGGAAATTGTTCCGAATACTCGGAAGTCATGCATATTAATCTAATTGCTATCCCTGCCAGCTTAGATGACGCAGGAAGTGGTTGCCTAGAACGAAAGGAAGGTCACTTTTGGAGTGATTTCTTGCACTTTTCGATGCTTTGTACTTTTCTAAGAGTTGGAGATGTTTCGACCCTCCATCTACGGGCTCTACTTCTTTCCGCTCCGGCGCATCGCTCTCGCCCCCTTGGTTTAGGTGCTTTCGCTGCGGCGCTGTTTACCAGCGGCGTCGACCTGGATACAAGCGCCGGGAGCGTTCCCGTGACATCGTTAGCTGCCTTTCAGAACTATTAAAAAGAACCGCCACGCTGACTCCCTCTTCTACTCCGCATTCCCCAGCGACGTTACCCGGATGACATTATTAGGCAACCGGGCCGGGGAGGGTGCGTCACTTGTAATAACAACTGTGGACATAGAAGGCTGGAAAGTGGCTGAGAGAAAGGTCAGGTTTATGACAACTTTGTTCCCGGAAGCACCACCGAGCCATTCCCCCTTTACCCCGCCAACTAGTTTCCCGACGAAGTTGACCTTTTATTTCCTTTTTTTTTTTTTTCTGCGCAGGCACCTGCATCTGGCGCGCGCCAACACTGTTTATGAACGGCCGCTTGATCAGAGGAGCTAGCGGATCTACGCAAAGCACCCCGACTATGGGCTTGACATGGTTTCGTCATTTTATGGACTTTCTGCTGCGCTCTGATGGCGCAGTTGTGCCACGTCTGTGAGCCACTGGAAAAAAATTTGAACTGCGAATGCGCGCCATTCTTCACGCGCGTGACGGTATGTCAGTGTTCGTGTTATGGTCGTAAATTTATTGTCAAAAGTTCGTTAATGACTACAGATGTGTTATAAGAGGAACGTAATAAATAGTTTAAGCCTTTTGGGTTTGCTATAGTTATACAGTTAATTTCAATCGCTAAGAAGGCTTCGCATTTGTTAACGTGATGCATGTTAGCTGAGGTACGCTGTTGGCCACTTGAAACGAGTTGCGTTTAACCACGAAATAAAAAACAAACAAAAAATGTGGCACCGGATGAAAGAAGAAAATAAGCATCCTTCTGTGCAGAACTGTGTGGCGGAACACATCTCTGTGTGTGTGTGTGTGTGTGTGTGTGTGTGTGTGTGTGTGTGTGTGTGTGTGTGTGTGTGTGTGTGTGTGTGTGTGTGTGTGTGTGTGTGTGTGTGTGTGTGTGTGTGTGTGTGTGTGTGTGTGTGTGTGTGTGTGTGTGTGTGTGTGTGTGTGTGTGTGTGTGTGTGTGTGTGTGTGTGTGTGTGTGTGTGTGTGCGCGCGCGTGTGTGTGCGCGCGTGTGCGTGTGTGTTTTTACACGTGTTAGGACCAGTTCATTATTTTGCGAAGCCAAGATAATATTTTGCGAGACCAAGAGACTGGAAAGTGGACAATATCGTTCCAGTCTAGAAATAGGTCAATAAAAGCTTGCCTGTGAACTACCACCCCATTTCCATCACGTCGGTGCCCTGTAAGATTATGGAACATGTCATATACACCCACATAATTAACTTTCTTGATACTAACAATTTCGTTGGCCAATCCCAGCACAGATTGCGCGATGGACTAACTTGGGAAACACAATTAGGTATTTTCTTCATGACCTACATTCAAATCTCGATATTAACATACAAATTGACGCAATTTTCCTGACTTCGCGAAAGCATTCGATAAAGTAGCTTATCAACGACTGCTCCTAAAGCTTTGACAGACAGACAGACAAAGAACTTTTATTCAGGTCCTGAGGAACTGCTTTTGGACGCCCCCTTTCAGGGGGAGTCGGTAGCAGTCGCGGGCCGCTCCCACGCAGGGACCGGAAGACCGTGGCCCTCCGCCCTCTCGCAGGCCCTCTGGACAGCCCGAAGTTGAACCGAGAGGTCGCCGCTTTTAAGGGTTTCACTATTAAATCTACATCGTGCAATTTTGACATGGATCGGACCATTCCTTACTAATCGCATGCAGTCGGTGTCTGAGGGACTCCTGACCCATAACGTCAGGCGTCCCTCAGGGCTCTGTATTAGGCCCCCTCCTATTTTTATTATACAATAATGATCTACCCTTACACGTATCGTGCAAAATCTGCATGTACGCTGATGATTCTGCCATTTATCGCTCAGTTACTAACAATAATGATCAAATCGCCCTTCAGAAAGAATTAAACAACATTCAAAATTAGTGTCAACGTTGGTTAATAGTCCTAAACCCTACCAAATGTAAAGCAATGTCATTCACTCGCCATTGTAACTTCTTAGAATTTCAATACGAAATTACTAACCAGCAAATTGATAGTGTATAACCAAATATAAGTACCTGGGTGGTAATGTCAAGTGATCTCGACTGGTGTATGCATGTCACTAATGTTAGCTCCTCAGCTAACAAATCGCTTGAGTTCTTACTGCGTCACTTGAAAAACTCACCACAGCATGTGAAACCATTAGCTTATAAGACACTAATACGACCCAAACCACATTACGCATCAGCCATTTGGAGCCCTCGACAGACTTTCCTCATTTCAGAATCGGGCCATCCGGTTCATTCACTCTGCTTTTTCATACGATGTCAGCGTAACTTCGTTAAAAGCGGAATCTGGCATACAAACCCTTTCCCACCGCTGTTTAATTGCCAGCTTATCATTACTTCATAAATTTTACCACAGCGCACTCAATCGTGCATCTTGCCACATATCCCATGGCATATGAGATTCCTTAAACGTTGCTTGTCCACACGCGCGGCTATTACACTTTATATGTTCTTTTTTCCCTGTAACAGCCAAAGACTGGAACGGCCTTGCGCACAACATCGCTAGTTTCTGTGGCCAGCTCATCTGCCTTCATAGAAGCAATTGCGTCGCATTACGCCTTATAACAGTGTTCAGTTGATAATTTTTTGTATTTGATATACTTTGTAACCCACGCCTTATTTAATACCCCCAGATGGGGTCATTAAGGAAGTAACGTGAAAGGGAAATATCGTGCGCTACATTCTTAGTCTTATCAAACATGGTTACAGCGCTTTCAGCCCAGCTACAGGTTACAGCCCAGCTTTTCAGCAGAAGCTTTCAGCTCATAATCTTCTCCGCCCACGACGCGCAATGTGCAACAGTCAAGAATTTTTTCACGCCTTCTCAGTTCTTCTGCTCACAGTAAAGGTAAAACTGTAGCCACAACCACTAGAGGAGCTCGTTCTTACAACTCTGCTCCTTTATTTTTTGTTATTTTTATTTCGGTCTTGGCGGCAATACTCATAACTTTCAATTTCTACTCTGAGCGAATGCATCTTCCTGCTTCCAATGAAAGAAACTGGCGCAGAAACCAGTAAGAACAGCGTTTGGCGCATGACTATCCACGACCTTTTTTTTTTTTTTTTGAGCATGACTATCGCTTGACCACTGACTCGCTGAGAAAAGCATTGCTATTTTGATTCTTGATAAAAAACAATGCAGGGGATGTTGTTGCTGCACTGAAACAATGCCTACTCAGCGAGAATTAAGAGAACCTAGCTGTTTAAAGGCAGTGCCAATTACATAGGAACTTTCTCGACAAAAATTGCTTGTGCATCATTGCCTGTCTGGACAGCCGGTGTGTTGCCATTAAAGGAAAAAAATTACACCCTTACACATAGCCAAAATTTAATGCCCTCCTCTTCATTGTCGAGGACGTCGCAGAATAAATTATGCCACAAGAAGCCTAACTTCCAGCAAGAAGTACAAACACAGAGTGCGCAGTGGGAAAACATCGCTGAAGGACTGAAGCCCCGGCAGCTGACCTATCTAGATTGCTAAGATACTTGGCAAACTGTGTGTTGGTGCGCAAAAAATACAGTGACTATCCGACGCGTCTGCAGCCACGCAGCAAACAACGGGAGAGAATTTCAAGGCAAAAAACTACGCAACAACGACGACATGCAGCAGAAAAGAAAACAACACACTTTCTTCGGTCTATCGTCGGTCTTTCGCTGCCTGGTTTTACCTTCAAAAGACATGTTGTACCAACTAGCCCCGCGTTGCACGCTCCTCCAACGTGACGGAAGTTGCGTGGGGCATAGCCTCCGAGATTGTCACCCGCCCATCAAACGACCACTTTCCGCTGGCCACCGCTTATTGGTGCACGCTATACAAATCTTCCCGGAGGGAACGGCAGACAAGTAAGGTGGTCGCCTGGTCCATGGTAATTCTGTAACTAACACAAATATAGACGCATTGCTGGAAACTATTGCAGCAAGCTTAACTCAGAAGGCTCGTTTGTTTAAAAAGTTCTAAACGATTACATCGGCCATGAATTTTACATGTTCGGAACATCGGTGCATGACTGATTTGGACAAAGCTCAGCGTAATTAAATACGTTGCAGGATTGCAGCAAGGTCTTGCTCGCCTTTAACGAAATCCTAGTAATTAATTGTTAATAATGTAGGTGCTTCTTATGCAACGTAAACATGCTGTCAAGTGGTGGTGGTGGTGGTGGATTGTGGCAACAGGCGGGTATAGCCTGGCGATCAAGGCCGGCAATTGCTCCGCCTGAGCGTCTCTTACAGTATCGCTAAATGGTTTCACCATATGTCCATCAAACATAGTGTACAAGGCAGCATGAGATAATGTTATCTCGGCTAGGATGTCTATTTATAGGTTACACAATAATTTATCCAAGGTCGCGCTCTTTCTTTCGGGAATCGATCTTGTTTCATTAACTGGATATAACTCGGCATGTGGTGTTCTTTAGCCGCGTTTTGTTCAGAAATGGTATTACTAACGATTTCTTGTACTAAGAAAGTCTATTACCAACTTTTCATGATTCGTACGTGTAGCCGCGTTCACTGAGTATACTTTAACAAACTGGCTAGCCATAATCAAGCAGTGTTTCGGGGAACTTTCATTTGTGGACCATTTACATGCGATAAAGCTTAATGTGCTTTCAGTTTGGTCCGCTTTCAAAAACATGAGGTGGTTCATAAAGAATCACTTACCTTTCCGAAACTTTATAGCCTTCCGTTTTTATGTTTTTGTAGTTTTTGAAGCAAAAGTTTTCTTTTTCTTGTTCGATATGCCTAAACTATATATCTTTTTTCATGCTTTAATCGCGTTCTGTTGAAAGGTCTTCCGTATCCGTCCACCTCTGCATTTTATGCAATGCTGCGCGATACTTGGTAAGCACCGTAGGGGGGAGCATATTGAGGTTTTTGTCTCTCCGACCGGAATGAATGGAATGCGAAAAAAAATTTTTTAGGCGCAACAACAAAATGTTGACTCCCCAAATAAAAGCATTAGAGGAGAAAGTCAACTCCCTAATCAACATTCTTCGTCGATTTGTTGGAGTGAGATGGGGTAGTTCAACCTCTTTTTTATTACGCATTCACTCGGCGATCATTAGACAAAGAATAGCATACTCTGCTCCTGTACTACATGGAATATCCCGTAATCTAGAGGAAACCATTCAAAGATTAATGGCCAGAAGCCTTCGCATATGTCTTGGTGTTCCCCGTGCATCTGCCAGTGCTTTGGTAATTGCTGAATCCCGCCAACCAACTTTTCATGCACTAAGATTTACGGAAACTTGTCGTCACTTTTTTCGTTTAGCAACACAACACGCTAATCATCCATTATGCCAAAACCTTCAAGGTAGAACCGCTGCACGCATACATGGTGAAATACGGCGGTGCAAAAACTTACTATCTGCTTACGAATACTGGCCTGCATGCGCAACTCATCCCCCATGGAGACTTACAATTCCAGAAATAGTCACTTCAATTCCTGGAGTAGGTCGTCAATGTGATATGCCCGTAGTTACGATAAAGCAATTAACTTTATCACATCTTTACACTAACTACGTAGATCGCATTCACGTATATACCGATGGATCATGCTGGAAACAAAGCTCTACATCAGCGTTTTATATACCTACATACCAAGAGAAAAGATCTTATAAGCTTTGCCAATTTACAACGTCCACAACGGCAGAACATTACGCAATACTTTCTGCTTTACGTTACATATGTCAGCATTCAGGACCTCTTCGCTGGGTAATTCTGAGTGATTCGCAACCCTCATTGCTGAGCCTAAATGAAATCAGCTTAAGAAAAAGAAACAGCACATTGGCATATGAAATACAGAAGAAATATGCCATAGCGAAAGATCTGCAACATGACATAGCTTTCCAGTGGATTCCAAGTCACTGTGAAATCATAGGAAATGTAACGGCTGATCAAATGGCACGTGAGGCTCATCAAAAGAATTAATTATCACTAGTTCCTCTAACAATGAGTGACGCGCGTTGTTTACTGAACAAACTATGCGGTAAATTGTCCAAGGAAACTTGGTTCATAAATGATGCGCAGAACTCTCGACTATATAATATTGATCCTGGAATAGAATTCAATATTCCGTTTAAAATTAACCGATTGGTTGATACAACAGTGCATAGGCTTCGTATAGGCACTGCCTATACTAAAAGCTTCCTGTATAGGATAAGAAAAACTAATAGTGCTACATGTATGCTCATGTGGAGAGGCTGAAGAAGACATAGAACACCTTCTTCTACGCTGTAAAAAACATGACGCTTCCCGTAAGAAGCTTTCAGAAAAACTACGTGGCTTGGACAGACGACCACTATCCATAGGAAAAATTTTGGGTCCATGGCCTACAGAAAAACAACAAAACATCGCTGCGCGCGCCTTGGTACAATTTTTGCAGGAATCAAAAATATCACAAGAATACTGAGTCGGATATTAGTTATTGCTGGTATTGTTATTATTAGCAGGCACTCTTGATTACATGTTTACTGTGTCTTCGTGTTCATGTGGCATTTGTGTCTGCGCACAAGACTGTTGTATTTAGAGCACGGCATTCAAGAGGGACCTAATTCGCAAGTGCCCAACATCATCTTTGTGAACTTGGTTTTGAGAACATTTATGCTTTGTGAACTCATGTGTTGTGTGTGAACACTTCAGTTTTGTGAGTATTTATGTTATGTGAACTCTTTTGTAGTGCGAACATTTATTTATATTTCAGTTAGGATTTTCTACGTGAACGTTCGTACATGTGGTTATTAGTCCGGTTTTGTGAGTTTTGACAACATTCTGAGGACAACTATCATGCAAGAGAAAAGGAGTAGCCGCGCCACATATAGGCACCAACCTCTCCTTAAATACATTTAATTAAAAAAAATGTTGAAAAAAAATGTCGTAGTTTCGCCCGAAAGGCGAAGCATCAATTGCGATAGCAAATTAGTGGAGAGCTATTCGGAGTAGGGATAGTAGTTTTATCGGCTGCATAAACTTGGACACATTCGCTTACTAACTGAATTAACAAGCGTGGTGACAGCGCGCACAAGCAAACATGATTAGATCACACTCAATGACCGCAGATGACTGTCAAAACGATGGCAGCAAGCGCAGCCGCCGCAGCGAGCGAAGGTTCGTGCGGTCTATCGCTTCAAAGGAAACTAAGCGGCGAATGCACAGCGCATACAAAGTCAGAGCAGTGTGGAGATCGCTTTTAAAAGACGGTGCGGGCGACCGCCACAGGCGGGCAAAGTGCAAACGCAGTTGTTGGCAGAGTAGACGCTGCCCCACCTCCCTCCCGCGCTGTCTTCCCGCTTTCTTGCTTTCGCGTGGGAGATTGAGTGGCCAGTTCCCCTTGCGCCCGATTGCAAGATAAGCATTTGGTGCCGCAGCACAGCGTCGTCCCGCCTCCCTCCCTCCCATACCCCCACGGCCTTTCGCGCGACGAAGGTCGCGTTTGCTTTCCGCCGTGCGCTTTCACTCGCGCATACGGCGCGCGGCGACGATTTTATCGCCCTTGGACTTTATACGGAACCTCACGGCGACGGCGATGGTGACGATGACGACGGTTACGGCGACGCTGACGGCAGAAATCCGGTTGAAGTGTCCATATAATTGCTATCGCAATAAAAAGAGCACTGCTCGCCCTCTAGATTTCACGACACACATTACTGGTGCTAAATTATGTGTTAAGAAAGAAACATTCGGACGCGAACCAACAATAAGAGGGTGATTTAATCAGCGGTTGCAAGCGATAATGTCTGGCTTCCAACTGTACTGGACCCTAATGTACTTTTTCCAACGTTCTCTTTTCCTGTCCCTTTTTTTCTCTTGTATTTCACTTTATAGGGGCCCTGGTGCGATTGTATATGACCACACCCTCAACACATCTTATTATTTATTTATTTATTTATTTATTTATTTATTATTTATTTATTTATTTATTTATTATTTATTTGTTTGTTTGTTTGTTTGTTTGTTTGTTTGTTTATTATACATCCCTACATCGCAATTATTGCTTTACTGTAGGGGGGGGGGGGGGTTAGTTACAACATCGTTCAATTATTTAGTATCCAGCCTGAGATTCATTATCTTTAAAAAAAAAGAGCTAAATAATTCCTGTCAGCTTGTCTTCCCGTTCTAGTAGCTACCGTTTTGTGATTAGCGCATCGTCGTTATCATAATCACCCGAAGCAACAACATCACCACTATCATCACTATGCAATGCTTTTGTGCACTGCCTCTTCCCATGCACCGCGATTTCTATTTTTCTTCTTTTCTGATGAGAATGAATAGTTAACGAGCACAATAGCGAGCTTAGCGAAAACTGATACGCAGAAGCTACGGCTGCTAGCGCCAGCGGTGAGTGAAAGCCTACGTGCAAGCTTAAAGTACAGTTCCTTTAAAGGTAATTTATCTTTCTCACGTAACAGACGTGTAGGAGGCCAGTACTTATGCTCTTATTGGACTTTACAGGCAGCTTTAACGCTTTAGATTTACCCAGTAGAATGAGTCTTCGTTATCTACGAAAGCTGCAGTGAAGCCTAATAACGGTAGAAAAAGTAAGGAATGTAGTCGTTCTTTCAAAAGTAATGCTGCGAAGGAAACAAGCCGATGCCGTGAAAAGTCGCTAAGAAAAAAGAATGATGCTAAGCTGTGACAATTTCTCTAGCTGATATTTGCTTTGGAAGCAATGCCTGTCAATTATTTACGGAATCAGGAGGATTTAACGTAAGTTACCCCGTGTGCTGAGGAACACATATTTAAGTGTGTGCGTGTGTGTGTGTCATATGTCATTGTTATTTGCATTATCTCTACTTTAGAATGCACGCCTTCAAATCTAATACATATGTTTATCCATTGTACTTTGGAGATAAGGGCACAAATATTAAATACTGCAGAAACATTTTTTTTTCTGGTAGAATTTTCAAGAAACGAGCAGTATTGCGAGTTAAGCTCTGAACATGGACCCATATTGCTGTGCGATCGATTCTTTTTTATCTATATCCAGGCGTGTTCCCAAGCAACTGCCATCATCCTTGAAATGAGTTTCGCTTCGTCCTTGACTACAACAGCCTAGCAGCAACCGCGATGACTTCCACGAAGCCGTTTCTCAAGGCCTCGGCGAGCAACGCGAGGCAGACAAATAGCGAGAAGTAGGACGGGAAGAAGGATGGCAAGTAGGATTGCTACCTCGTAACTGAGTATTGCCCTTTCAAGTCGAGTAACTTCCCAGCTACTGTGTACCTGCAATAACAGCGTCACTTCCCTTGTGTGCTACGAATTGTGCCCCATGCAGAAGAACGAGGATCGGGAAAGGTTAAGGTGCAGCTACAAAGAAAACAATTCACGCATGTCACAAAAAGAAAACTGGATCATGGGGGGGTTTCGTATTTCCTCCACAGAAAGGCCCCCTTGACCTAAAGATGCGCTTATGGTAAAATAGAGCGAAGAAACACGCATATAACAAGATTGCCAAAGCCAGATACGTTAACCCAAAAGAGAAAAAAAAAGGAAAGAAACATAAAAAATTGCAGGTGCATCTATCCTTTGGAGATGATTGGCGACGTTAAAGCAACTAGCATTATTTCTTATGATGGGTGTGTAAGTGGTGATGGATATGTTTTATATACTACAATAATTATTATGATTATTGTGATGAAGGTGATGAAGGTGATGATGGAAGTGATGAGACAGAGTTTTGATATGTACAAGTGCGGAGTGCTTATTAAAGAGCTTGCCGTGCTATCCTAATTTGTTCTATGCTTCTGGCACAGACCCAGGGGCGCATACCCAGTGATTAAAATTTTGGCGTGAAAGATGTATGATACGAGCACAGCGCAAAGTGGGTAAAATTCAATTGAATGGCAATATTAAATTGTAGTGTTTAACATTCCAAAACCGCTCAAGGCCTTTGAAGGAGAGGGGCTCCTGGTTAATTTCGACCACTTATAATTCTTTACCATACACGACGTTTTTTCTTTATTATTTTATTATGGCCACCACGTTCGGGAATCGAACCCGGAACTTTGTGCTCAACAGCAGCGTGCCTTATACACACTGAGCGACCTCGGCCGGTTGACTATATTTACCCGTATCCATGAAAGAAAGCCCGTTGACAAGGATATAAAAAAGCAAATCTAGAAAATTTTCAAGAACTGTACATTGTCGGGGCCCCGTGACACGAGTCCCTGGCGGGTAATGGAGCGGCTAACGCCGCTGCCCGAGATCCCATTCTCAGGGCTATGCCACCGGGTTCACGAGCACCGGTAGACCAACATGATAGCGTCCCGAAAAGATACGCCGATATCCAGAGTCGTTACAGACTGGGTAGGAGGATCTACCCACCCCCGCATCCCAAGCTGACAAGAGAAGAGTCGGTGATCTTCCGCAAACTACAGATCGGCACATTCCCGCACTGGCACCTCTGCTACACGCCATGTATCCTACGAGCTATACTCACAAATGTGCCTTCTGCTCTGCGCCCAATACCCTCTACCACATGTTATGGGAATGTCGACAAAACCCATCGATACCACCCATCACCGGACCAACCGTCGAGCAGTGGGAGGCCCAGCTGACAAGCCCGAGCCCTGAAGACCAGCATCGCCTGGTGAGCAGGGCCAAGCTATCGGCTCAGGCCGATGGCATCATGGACTAGGGACGCCGCCCACCTCGGACGATTTTACCGTCTGCTCATTTCTCTAAATAAAGTTTATTCCTCCTCCTAGTACGAGACCTGGGGTGATGGATCTAATATTTTACTTTTCCTGTGGAACTTGTCGCACAAAGAATGATTATTTCTTTTTGGTAATGTGGTTCTTCTGCAAGTTCAGGAGAAATCAAAGAGGCATTAACTTTGTTATGACCTATATATTCCAATACATACCTACGACCCGATTAAGTAAAAGCCCGGGAAGTGCAGCAAACTGGTTTACTGTTTTTATATACATCGTTATTTTCTGGTGCTTTGCGCTTAGTAGCACAACAGGGAAGCCAATAATGATATTTCTAGTGGCTAATACCTGAAGCCTGGCACACGTACTTTTCAAGCATACATGCATATTTGGCAGCGCGAAGTGATACACTGGCACACAGAGAAGGGAGATGACAAATGCGCTCACTAACTGAAGGTTTACTCCGAGGAAGATTGCTTACATATGCGCACCCAAAAAAAAAATATTCCCTCCTTGGTAAAATAAAAAGCATACTATGCGCGCGTTGCAGGCTCCTGCACGTTGTGCGTGGCTTAATTCTCTTTATTCATCTCGTGGTGAAGCATGAGTCAAGGACAAGTTCGTTGTTCACCAGCGACAAAAGGGCTGACGAACACACCCATAATGTTTTGTGAGATGAAATATGTTTCTGCAATCTCCCGCACAAACTGATCAGAAGCACCGTACAGATCAACTTTGTCTGCAAAATTTGTGCCGAAGCCGCACTCTCGGCAATCAGATGAAGGATTGGAAGTGAGTCTCCCCTTCAATTAATTTTTGTGCTCCCTCAGTCGATCAGTAAGGCAACTCGCCAGGTGTTCTATTTCTCGAGGCGCTGCCTGTGTGTAATATAATCAGGACAGTCGGAGAGTTCGTGGTATACTTCCTCGTCACTGTGGTCGCACGAACATGTAGGAGAGGATGCACGCTTGATTTCAAGTAGGAAGGGCTTTGTTCTGGCAGTTTCGAGGCCCAGATACTGTATGCTGTATGACGGTGTCAATTCATCGTGGAAGTTGAGGATCTAGTTGGTACTGAAGATATACGTCAATGCTTATAAGAATGATTACTTTTTGCTCTGTTTGAATGGGTTCAGCGGCACACACTGTTCGCCCTTTAAGCCTCGTAAGGTTGTGATCCACATCTGTCAACGCGTCCGCCATTTCATTTCCTTAGATTCCGCAGTGACTTGGAACTCACTGGAATACCGCATGTTGTTTTCCACCCTGAAGATCGTGTAAAATAGCCAACCAGAGTAATAGCGTATGCGACAGAAAAAATTGAAGAAAACGGACGAAGCGCTCATTTACCGACAAAAAAATGGTTTTAGATGAGTGGTACTGATCTAGCACGAAAACGTCGACACCACTGAAGCAGGCTACAATGATGAAGTCGCTCTGCTTTATTAAAATTTAACGATATAGGACAAATGCATGTCTTTCCATTACTACACGGAATTATCCAGTTAAACCGAGGCTGACATTCTAAATTAGCGCGCGAAAGTGATAAATTTTGTCGCTCGGTGCATGCACAGCAGTTGTTCGCACTATGGAAAAAAAACGGAGACGTCATCCTCGTCATAAGCACACTTTTCATCGTACACAAGTAGGTGATTAGAAAGCAATTTGTTGGTGATTGTCTCACCAAATTACACTGAGAAAGTCCCCTAGCGCTGATAAATGGTGCCAGTGGTGTTTTCTGGGCGACAGCTGCACACGTCGGACCCCAATTAGGCGTCTGGCCAGACACGAACCTGGAAGTGATTAATGGCACCCACCTCACTGCTTCCTACGGATACATCGTGACATTCTTAACCATAATTCCATCACTATGGTACTGCTCTTTCCAGAACTCTGCTGCCACTAATCGCTGGCTGCGGTGCACGTCTACGTTTCGCATACCTTCCAAGGATACGCTGGAATGTGTCTGCAGTAGCCAAGCAATCAAATAGTTTATACTTCGAGAGGTAATGAAAGGGAAAAGGTGTTTGATTGATTTTAACTTTTCTATACAAAACATGAATTTCCAGTTAGGACTTGGCAAGTGTCTAGAAACCTTCATTAAAGAGAGATATAACTGGTACCCGGTAATTTCTTGTCATTTCTGGTAAAAAAAAAAACCATGCATACTTTCACGCGCTGAAATGCCGTCTTTTTAAGCCCTCATCACACGCGTTTCGGAGGAAGAAACCCTGCACGATAAAGTATAATACAATGTTTGTTCCTCGAATACCTTGTGGTGATAACTTAAGCTCTAAATAAAAAGACCACGTTGAGGCTGCATAAACCTCAAGAAGATGCGTTGAAACTGCAAATTTCCAAAGATCCTGTGGACTTCTGTATAAAAAGCATTTTTTTGCTATTCAAAAGGACATATTTCAAAAATTGTATCTAATGCGGTACCTACAAAGCGGTAAAGCACAATGAATAACAAAGCGTGTAGTCCATAATATAGCGAACACAATTTTTAAACTCTTGTTCATCGCAGTACTGAATTACGCTGCGACAACGTTAACGACGATTGACATTTTATAGCATCAGAAGTGAAAGCTGAGACAGCGGGAGGTTCGCGGGTTTCGTCACAATATCTAGCTTAAGACGTACTGGTGGGTTAGTTGGTTAATCATGATGCAATATGCCAGCACACTTTGAAACAAGGACGTAACACAGGCTGAACAACCACGAGCGCTGTTATTTTAGGCAGTGCTCGTGTTCGCTCACTCTGTGTTACGTCCTTATTTTGAAGTGCGCTGCCATATTCCATCACATTATCTAGATATTTTGGGAGGTCACAGCGTTGAAAATTAAGAGATACCGCATAATGCAGGGATTTCCGCTGGACCTTTTGCTCCAGCGGAAAGAGCTACAATGAACGCGCAGGTTTCTCTGTTTACCCTTGCGGGTTATACTCGATCTCGGAAGTTCCCTTCAGCACTGTGAAGGCTACCGGGTCCTCGGCCTATAGGAAGGGCGACTAGCCCATGCCCACGTATGCTTCCGCGCTGCGTCGTCTGCTCAGCGTCTCCACGGCGTCTACTGGCCGTGCTGCCAATACGCGCTCGTTGCAGTTATTGTGGCTGGCTTATTATTGCGATAGCAATTATATGGACACTCAAAAGCAGATTTCTGCCGTCGGCGTCGCCGTCGCCGTCGCCGTCGCCGTGAGGTTCCGTATGACGTCATTTGGAGATGAAATCGTCGCCGCGCGCCGAACGCTGTATGTGCGAGTGAAAGGGCGCGAGGGGCGCGTCTTTCACGGGGAGTGAACGCACGGCGGAGAACAAACGCGCGTTCTGCGCCGTGCTCGCTTAAGGGCTGCAGAATTAGGCGTCTCGTTTCTCCTTTACAATCACCATATATGTAGAGCAAACGCGCCTTCTTCAGACGCGCGAGAGGCCGTGGGGGAGGGGGAAGGAAGGGACGCGACGTTTAGCTGCGGCACCAAGTGCCTATTTATATGAGAGGCTCCAGCAACAGTCACCAACGCCGCACGCATTTTGAGCTAACGCGGGCAAAACGCCGATGGCGTCGACAACAGTTCTGCGTGTTGTTGCTACCAAAGCCGCTCACCTTACTTCGTATGACATTGCTGTGTTGCTATCGCATTCATTGCTTCGCCCTTAGGGCGAAACTGTGACATTTTTAACCTTAAAAAATGTCGCAGTTTCACCCGAAACGCGAAGCATGAATTGCGATAGCAAATTAGTAGAGACTTATACGGAGTAAGGATAGTAGTTTTATCAGCTGTATAAACTGGGACATGCAGCAGCACCAGCAACGCGTAAAGCTGTTGTCGACGCCGTCAGCGTTTTGCCCGCGTTCGCACCGAACACGCGTGGCGTTGGTGACTGTTGCCGGTGCCTCTGGGGGCGGCTCGGAGGTTTTAGACGAGATCAGAACGGGATACTCGTCGAGCAGCCTCGGAAGTCTTTACCACCTTCTCGCCTTGCAACGTTTTATTGCGATAGCGATTATATGGACACTCAAAACATTGTCGCAGTTTCACCCGAAAGGTGAAGCATCAATTGCGATAGCAAATTAGTAGAGAGCTATACGGAGTAAGGATAGTAGTTTTTTTTTTTTTGCGAAAGCTTGCCCTTAGGCATAATACAAAGTATATCAAAAAGACACGAACAGACTTGATTCATGCACAAAATCTAGAAGTTAACGATGATACGGTCCATGAATCCAACGTTCAAGGTCGGGTGGGTGGCCAGGCCAAAGGCCTGTTGCCCGTAGGTGGCGGATACGGCTTAGGAGAAGTCCTGGGCACGTCCATAATAGGTGTGTTTTATCAGCCGTACAAACTTGGACATGCAGCAGCACCAGCACCGCGCAGAACTGTTGTCGACGCCGTCGGCTTTTTGCCCGCGTTCGCACCGAACACGCGCGGCGTTGATGACTTGCCGGTGCCTCTTTGGGCGGCTCGGAGGTTTTCGACGAGATCAGAATGTGACACTCGTTGAGCAGCGTCGGAAATCTTACCCACCTTCTCGCCTCGCAACGTTTTATTGCGACAGCAATTATATGGACACTCCATAGCAGATTTCTGCCGTCGTCGTCGCCGTCGCCGTCACCGTGAGGTTCCGTATGACGTCAACGGCGATGAAATTGTCGCCGCGCTCCGGACGTTGTATGTGCGAGTGAAGAGGCGCGAGGGACATGTGCTTTCACGGGGAGCGAACGCACGTCGGAGAGCAAACGCGCGTTCTGCGCCGTGCTCCCTGAAGGGCTGCAGAATTAAGCGTCTCTTTTCTCCTTTCCATATATAGAGAGCAAACGCAACATTTTCCGTCACACGAAAGGCTGTGGGGGGACGGGAGGGAGGGAGGGGAGGCGACGTTTAGCTGCGTTACCAAATACGTATTTATATAAAAACGCCGCGTGCGTTCTGTGCGAACGCGGGCTGTAACTCTGACGGCATCGACAACAGTTCTGCGCGTTGCTGGTGCTGCTGCATGTCCAAGTTTATACAGCTGATAAAACTACTATCCTTACTCCTTATAGCTCTCTACTAAGTTGCTATCGCTATTGACGCTTCGCCTTTTATTGCGATAGCAATTATATGGACACTCAAAAGCAGATTTCTGCCGTCGGCGTCGCCGTCGCCGTGAGGTTCCGTATGACGTCAATGGAGATGAAATCGTCGCCGTGCGCCGAACGCTTTATGTGCGAGTGAAAGGGCGCGAGGGGCGCGCGCTTTCACGGGGAGTGAACGCACGGCGGAGAACAAACGCGCGTTCTGCGCCGTGCTCGCTTAAGGGCTGCAGAAGTAGGCGTCTCTTTCCTCCTTTACAATCACCATATATATAGAGCAAACGCGCCTTCTTCCTACGCGCGAGAGGCCGTAAGGGAGGGGGGGGGGGGCGGGGGAGGGAAGGGAGGCGACGTTTAGCTGCGGCACCAAGTGCCTATTTTTATCAGAGGCTCCGGCAACAGACACCAACGCCGCACGCATTTTGAGCGAACGCGGGCAAAACGCCGACGGCATCGACAACAGTTTTGCGTGTTGCCGGTGCTGCTGCATGTCCAAGTTTATACAGCTGATAAAGCTAATATCATTTACTCCGTATAGCTCTCTACAAATTTGCTATCGCAATTGATGCTTCGCCTTTCAGGTGAAACTGCGACAACTTTTTGGGTGAAACTGCGACAATATTTTTTATATAGTTACGCATTTGGTGCCGCAGCTAAACGTCACCTCCCCCTCCCCCCTCCCGTCCCCCACGGCCTTTCGTGCAACGGAAGAAGTCGCGTTTGCTCTATATATATATGGTGATTGTAAAAGAGGAAAGAGACGCTTAATTCTCCAGCCCTTCAGGAAGCACGGCGCAGAACGCGTGTTTGCTCTCCGCCGTGCGTTCGCTCCCCGTGAAAGCGCGCGTCCCTCGCGCCCTTTCACTCGCACATACAGCATACGGCGCGCGGCAGCGAATCGCCGTTAACGTCATACGGAACCTCACGGCGACGGCGATGGCGACGAGGATGCCGAAGGTAGAAATCCACTTTAAGTGTCCATATAATTGCTATCGCAAGAAAATACTAGAAATACGTGGTAACTTCTTCGCAGATGCCACTTTGTCATTTCTGCGAAGTTCAGTGACCCACTTGTAAAGGGAGCGTTCGCTGACGTTTGTCAGGAGTGCGGTTCTTTTTATTGCGATAGCAATTATATGGACACTCCAAAGCAGATTTCTGCCGTCGGCGTCGCCGTCGCCGTCGCCGTGAGGTTCCGTATGACGTCAATGGAGATGAAATCATCGCCGCGCGCCGTCGAACGCTGTATGTGCGAGTGAAAGGGCGTGAGGGACACGCGCTTTCACGGGGAGTAAACGCATGGCGGAGAACAAACGCGCGTTCTGCGCCGTGCTCCATTAAGGGCTGCAAAAGTAGTCGTCTCTTTCCTCCTTTACAATCACCATATATGTAGAGCACACGCGCCTTCTTCTGACGCGCGAAAGGCCGTGGGGGGGGGAGGGGGGGGGGGAGGGAAGGGACGCGACATTTAGCTGCGGCACCAAGTGCCTATTTATATCAGAGGCTCCGGCAACAGTCACCAACGCCGCACGCATTTTGTGCGAACGCGGGCAAAACGCTGACGGCGTTGACAACAGTTCTACGTGTTGCCGGTGCTGCTGCATGTCCAAGTTTATACAACTTATAAAGCTACTATCATTACTCCGTATAGCTCTCTACAAATTTGCCATCGAGAGAGAGAGAGAGCAAGCGAGAGAGGAAAGGCAGGGAGGTTAACCAGAAGTCAGTTTCCGGTTTGCTACCCTACACAGGGGTGGGGGATAAAGGGGTTGGAGAGAGTGCAAAGATCGCAATTGATGCTTCGCCTTTCAGATGAAACTGCGACAACTTTTTATAACCGCGTTAACACTGGCGCATGTACCGAGTTCTCTGCGGACCGCACCAAACACGTTTAGGGCCACCAAATTCGCCTCCTTCGAAAAACCTTGCACCACGTGGGGGGCCTGCGCATTCGAGGTGGTTGGATGATTTTCTCCGCCACCTGCGATCACACGCCGTTTGCCGACGCCGGATGTTCTGCGACACGGGGCCCTAAACGCTATCGCGTTAATAGGGAATAACTTCGAGATGTAACGCCTTGGTGACTCACTGGACCTCATTTGTGGTCTACACACACGACGGACGACACGGCAGACGCGGATTCCGCCGTCCGTCTTGGTGCGAAGAGCATCCAGAAGACGAACGAAGAACGCACATTCGAGCATACGACAACGCCGGAGTCGAATACATTGCGGTACCGCCCGAAGCGAGTGCCTTCCTCCTCGAACCTACCAAGTCGTCGTCGTGCGCAGTATGGCCCATAAGTTCCAAACTGACGCTTGTATTTGCTTCGTATTTGTGTCTTGATGCTTCAACAGCAATGGTTTCGTAACTATAATGCACTTTTCCCAAGAACCATTACCAAATTCTAGACGCATTAGGCTTAGCAGGCGTGGCAAAAGAAATACCTGATCTCGCAAATAACGACAAAACGTACCTGATACTTGGTCCTCAGCGAGAGATGAAACAAAGTGATGGTTGATTCCACCATTTATTTATTGCTGTTGGCGCAGTGCACGAGTAGCAAGCGCAAGTTCGGGTCGAAGCGGCTGGTCTGTTCTGAGTGGGTGCTGCCATGTTGATTTGTAACCAGAGTTGCTCGCGTTTACCGATACAACGAATAAAGGCATACGACGCACATGCGAAGTGGAATTCGAGTATTATCTATCTTTGTGACGTGGCACGTGCCAAAAAAAGTGCGTATGTGTCAACCCTGCCAATTACAAGGCCGTTACACATGCAACTATGTTTTGCTGCGCAAGCATGCGGCTTGCTTATACCCCGTAGCTTTGGTAGTGCTGAACGGTAGTGGGGAGATGGACTATAGCATGGCCGCTGCTGTTGTTTCTGCGTTATCGGTATCTCACTGGATATATTTGTAGATATATATGAAGATTATATGTACGCTGATTGCTTGTACCATCGAACGGGCTTACCTCTCCCCTGAATGCTGACCGAGAAAGTAGCGCCGACAAGCGTCCCTGTGTTCTGCGTTAATAAAAAAATCCTACATATAACCTAAGCACATAAGGCCTGCTCATAGGTATCTCTAAATTACACCAACCTACTAATGAAATGGCACAGTATATTTAATGAATTCTTTAATTTATTTGGTTTTCTTTGATTTAGCCATTGTCATGCATGTGTCCATCCTTGGCCAATCCTCCAGAATGGGTATGTTCGTGCCATAGCTGTGGCACAGTGGAACAAAAGAAACACAACAGGAGGAAAAGAGGCCTTAATTCTAAATACGTGCTGTGCTTTTCGGTGCATACAGCTGTCATGGTCATTCTCACTGTCTACAAGCATCATACCTCGCCTTTGTCCACGTGGCAATGCTGCGAAGATGTATCACACTGTAGGTAGGTAAAAACTTTATTTTTGTCCGGCAAGTTAATAGGCTTGGCTTCACCCTGCCTAGGCGTTTGCCACGAGACGTTGGGCTCTAGCGGCGTCGTCGGCCCGCTGGACTGCCCACAGTTGATCTTCTGGGCCTGAGCTGAGCAGCACAGGACACCAACACGCGCGAAGGCTTTCGCTAGAGGCTGTCTCCCCGTTGCTATATACTCGTCAACCCTTGGCATTTCCACAGCATATGCTCAAGCGTTGCTCTTGAGCCGCATGACTTGCATTCGTTTGTCTGGTATATATCTGGATATAGTATATTCCACATTACTAGATTACAGTATGTCCTCGTTTGTAACTGCCGCCACTGGACAGACTGCGATTTATTTAGTTTTTGATGAGATGGTGGATAAATACACTTCTGCATTTTATATTGTGTTGTTAAATCTTTGTATTTGGCCAATCTGTCTCCCCACTCCCAATCTCCGTCCTCACCTTCTTCGGTGGCACCCGAGTTGACGGCACCAACGTTTGTCGCAACTCGGTGGGTTAGCCCTCGAGCTGCGTTGTTTGCCACCTCGTTGTTTCCGCCGTCGCCCGGTGAGGTCAGAGTATGGGCAGGTGTCCATAGTAATTGAACGTGTTTGTCTTTTTTTTTTTTTTTTGCTCGTTTCACTAATATGTGTAGTGCCTCTGGCGAGTGCATCTGCTTGATTTGGTATTTGCATTTCCGCGTATATATAGCTTTTGAGCGGTGTAATGCGCAAACACAAACATTCGATTACACTAAAGTTTTGACCTTTGCGGTACGTAAACAAACGCTGCATACGATTTTACGAAGCATAGTATAAAGGTAAGCACAATTGTACGCATCGTGGTTCGCTTATAAAATTGTTACACGCTGCTTGACTTAAGTTTCAGTTCAGATATATTCCAATATGTGCATTGCATCTCCATATTCGTTTTCACTTCTCGCGGTATTTTATCGGTACATATACAATCGAACAAGTAACCCGATATTCTGTTGAGGCCATATTATGATATATGTGACATAGCATCTGGTCTACTCCACACGTATTGAAATACTATGGCTTAGTTTCCGCTGGAAAATTTAGGCACAGTGAGCAAAACAACGGCTCAAATTTGCATTCTCAGTTCCTCGCACTGCTCTCTTTTTGTTAAAGCAATCTCGATATACTGTTGTACTGCCGCAAGGCACCGACACTTTAAGTTCAGACAAATCAAGGTCGTTAATCTGAGTCAACGAATAAACGTCAAAAACTGAAGTCCGTATTGACGCGCTGGTGGCAACATTCGTGCCGAGCTTTTTTTTTTTAACACGAAAGTGTTTTATGCCGGGGTCCACCAAGACTTCACTGACGTATTTCCGTCACGGAAATACGTCAGCTTACAATCTACACGAACATAATACAAAGAAAGAGACCAGAATAAAAAGTTCCACAAACATGCAAAATTTGGAAATCGAACCCACGACCTCTCGGTCCGCGACGATAGATCGCTGAGCGTTTAACCCATTGCGCCACAAATGCATTTGCAGAGAGCTACACAGACGCGCCTTATATATCCAACACTCCTCCGTGTACCCGCGCTCTTGCTCGGGGCGGTGCCGCCGCCTACGAGCAGAAAAGAGAAGTACTGCATTATGACACTAGACAGTTTTAGTTTAGCGTGGTTACCGGAATAGCGGGCGTACCGGAATAGCGGGATCGAAGTGCGCATGCGCAGAACGCTAACCGACCTATACCGTTTACCGTGCGCACGCTATTTCTCAGAGTTCACGTTACCGTGTTAGCGTGGTGTACGTAGTGTACGTAAAACATGGCGGCGGTCCCGATCGCCCGCTTCGAACTGAATTTGGCGTTGTTTTTGTAGAATTCACTTTGTTCGTAGCAAATGACTGCGTAAACGGCTTTTGCTTAGTCTCATACCGCTTCGCCGAGAGAGTGTTATGGCTAACCTTGAGGAATTTTCGAGATCGCTTCTCGTTTCGAACGCGCCTAAGCCTAACGAGAGAAATTTTTTCTGAGATGCGAGCGCCATCTGTCGCTAAAGTTGGGAGATAGGCGCGACGACGGCATATGGCCTCTGAGATTGGAGGATTTCGGAGGCTATGGTAGACAGCTTGTACTGCTTGTCTGTTTCGTTGCAGATCGACGGACATGTGAAGTAAAAATACAACTCGCTCCTGGCTTCCATTGCGCTGCCTATCGCACTTTCCGGACGCACACACACATAGAATTAGGTGCGCTGTGTATGCGTAATTCAAAGCGTAATGGAATAGCGTCTCGCACGTAAACTACGCTATCACGCTATACTAATACTCTCTTTCTGCAAAGTTCGTTTGCGGAACGGTAACGTTATTTCCCGTAACCCCGCTATTACGCTAACGCTAAACTAAAACTGTCTACTAACGCGCACCGACAGTGAACGCTTCGGTGGTCTCAGCACTACGACGCCTCGATGCCAGCATTCGAAGGGACGCTGGCATCAAGAAGCACTACCAACGCCACCTAGGTGGCGTTCACCGTACTCAGCACAGCGGAGCGTGGCCTCCGCAATTAGCTCTGAAAATGTTTCTGAAGTTGATCGCGGAGGCTGCAATTACGACGCGCTGTACGCGCTGATTTGACTCGGTGACGATTCGGTTACGTGCTTTGTCTTGCGCGTTGTATTAGTGTGTCAGTTACGTGCTTCGTCTTTCGCGTTGTGCTAGCGTGTGCAGCGTAGTGCAGCTTCCATATGCACGGCGGTTGCTCATGGTCATCGACGTTGGTAGTCGTGATGGAGGAGACGTGCCACCAGGCGTCAGCGTGGGTGCATCAACGCCTAAGGGCGCTTTAGCCACAAAACACCAATAGACATTATATATCAATGTGCAATAAACATTACACTACTTCTGTGAAGACACGTTTCACTTTCGTGTTCTATACCGATTCCTATATAAGAGGGATCAACCACATTTTTTTTTGTGTGTGTGTGTGCCATGTGAATGAATAAGTTTTCAAATAAAGCTGAAAGATGCAACACCGTCATAACTATCTGCACTTCCTATACGCACTTCTGCGACTGCGCCTATCTAAAGAAAAATGTGTACTGCCCATCACGAGTAGTAGACATCACGAGTACAGCAGACATCATGAGTAGTAGCAATAGTAAGCTGGGTGTTTAATGAAGAAAATAAAATAAATGAACGAAAGAAATTAGTACTGCCGCACTGTTGTAACTGTCTAGCGCAGTCTGCTGACACCCGAATGGCGGCCAGCGTGAGGAGTTAATGGAGAGGGAGGAGAAAGGCAGTAAAGATAGTAAAGGAGGGAACTATTTATTATACGCATGTAACAGAGCGACTAGTCGAAAGTTTATCCATAGTTCGCTGGTGGAGTGACTTCCGCAAGAGAATCTGACTTGCAAATTTAATGCCATCTGAAAAGAGATCATCTACTACTTCAGAAGAGCTGCACTCATTGGTAAGCACAGTCGAAACTTATGAAACCACCACGTTCCGTTTACAAAGCGTCAGTCAGTGTGTACGGACTCGTTTTAAAGACAATGCATTGAGCGTTCAGCGTGGGGCAGCTAAAGAAGTAATAATAATAATAATGGCAGCGAACTTATTGGAGGCACCATCAAAGTGTACATTATCGTCCTCGTCAATAGAAAAAAAAGCATTTTTATGAAGTTCACGCGAAAAACTTTTATTATATAGCTCACTTTGGCCATCTGACAAGGTGACCGTCTGACGTTCCCGGGAATGACCAACTGCAGAGACTGGTATTCGTTGACGTCATGACGTTGTTCGTGACTAAATAAGCGGCCCAATAACTAAATAAGCGGCCTGAAAATACTGGCTGCTTGCGAACAGTGCAACCACCCGCCAGTGTTTTCCCGTTTTATTGCGATAGCAATTATATGGACACTTCAACCGGATTTCTGCCGTCGGCGTCGGCGTCGCCGTCGCCGTCGCCGTCGCCGTTCTGCCAACAACCGCGCTCGTCGCTCGCCCACACCGTCTCTTATCTCCACACGCTCTGACCTTTGTATGCGCTGTGCATTCGCCGCTCAGTTTCCGTTGAAGCGATAGACCGCGCGAACCTGCGCTTGCTGCCAGCGTTTTGACAGTCGTTGTCTGCGGTCATTCAGTGTGATCTATTCATGTTTGTTTGTGCGCGCTCACACCACGCTTGTTCATTCAGTTAGTAATAGTCGGGCCACATTTTCCAACGCACGCTACACATGCAATGCTGCCCGGATCGGCAGTTCAGCGCTACAGGTGTGTCCCTTCGCACGCGCTGCCCACGGGAAGCGCTTCTCATCAACACCACCGTTTCACACGCGCCTTCTCGTGGTCATCGAGTCTCTCTTCATGTCGGTCTACTTACGCCGCAGCACACCTGCTTACTTAATCAGCTCATGTTTACTACAATTCATACTGCTACCAAAGCCGCTCACCTTACTTCGTATGACATTGCTGTGTTGCTATCGCATTCATTGCTTCGCCCTTAGGGCGAAACTGACATTTTTTTATGTCCATTTTGGCCGCTTACATTTTTTTTGTTTGATCGATCACCAAATGTTCTAATTGATGTCGCGAAAAAGCGATCCATTACGACTACAACTCCCCTTCATCCATAACCCTGTGCTGCACGTAATATCCGTGGTCTTAATCACAGCCGTCATCGGTAGTCACCAAAAAATGACTGCGCACATTACCGCAACCAAGGGGCGCTTGATATCGTAATTACCAGCGTCGACAAGCCCCGACTCGAGCGTGATGGATGGCTGCCTGCCCCCTCGGATGGCGGGTGGACGTTCTCAGACACTTCGTTCGTTGGCCCTTTGCGCGTAGCTTCTCGTTGTTTAGCAATTGTCTATGCAATCTCGTTCGGCTGCGTATCGAGATGGAGTTATTGCGAGAAAATGAATCACGGCGCCTGATTTATTTGAAGTAAGAACAGAGAAGACCTAGGCGACATGCAGGTGGACAACCTGCGTTGCGGAGGATACATGTGACCGCTACAAATGATCCTGGATTGAATGTCATGATGAACTTTTGAATCATGTCGATCATTTAAACATCAGCTTTCGGCCTTCTGCACGAATCGGTGACTAAGATAATCTTGCCTTTCAATTAACCCCGAGATTTATTGTATTTCCTTGCAAGGCTCGATGTCACACTTGTGCCATATTGCCAAGCTCTCCCAAAATTTTTGTACACTGCACTGTTGAATAAAGGCAAGTCTGCTGGTGTATGCGCACACAAAGCTTGCCAAACTCTTTCAACAAAGAAGAGTTTCTAATTACTCCAGTGTAAGGGGCAGGTTCCAATTGCGGCGGCGTTTCATGTCGGCATCCGGCTCGCTGAACAAGGCATGCACGTACAGCTCTGCTGCGCATATTGGAACTAATACCGTTCTTTCGCGAAGATTTGATGACATTGTCTTTTTTAGTGCAGTGTTCCTCGATATCCTTAAATATTTTAAAATGAGGGTATTGTGTGTACGGCGCGTCTGTACAATATCATAGGTATTCACAACTCATGATGTTCTTTGTTTCTGACGTCAGGACAAGCGACTTAACATCATGGCGCGCTTAATTTTTTTCCTCAATCCGGCATACCATTGTCCCTGGTAAGCTCTGAACATATAAAAACCCATTGCCATTGTTTCTCAGGTTGTCTAAGCAATCACCTGTTCAGCGTAGGGTCGCGTTACTGTGTGAATTTTTCTTACTTCAATTTTTTATTTGTTTGTTCGATCACCTTTTATTCCCTTCAGCCCTTTCCCCAGCACAGGGTAGCCAGCCGGTACTTACACTGGCTAACCTCCTTGTCTTTCTTTCCCTTTCGTTCTCTCTCTCTCTCTCTCTCTGTTCAACGACTGAAACTCAAGGTGTTGGTTAAAGCTGTTTCCGGTTGGCCACCCTACAATACAGGATGAAATCACAACAAAGAAAAAATAACCGAAAGGCGAGAGAAACGAAACCCTAATGTACACCGGCTGGCCAGGATCCGCGATCAGCATCGTGGGTCGGGACAATGAGAACTCGGCTAGTGGTTATCCGCCCAACGATGGAACGCTTGCACTACTTTTAGAGCCATAGATTTTGAAAATTACACCTTGGACTTGAATGGAGCGTGTTTCTGTGGCTACACTATTTTCTTTGCGAAGAGCTATCTATGCATGAGCTTCAGCTGAACATCCGCCACGTTTGAGACTGCACAGGGGAACTAAACTCGGGGAAGCATGGATATTAATTAAGCTCACGTAAAAGTGAATATTCCATTCTCTGAAGAGAATACTGACGTATCATGAAAACACTGAATAAATTTAACCGATTTAATGGAAGTATCCTACGCTGAAGTTGCTTCAGGAGCAAGAACAGAAAGTTTCATAGTGGATTTGTTTGCATTCTTCTCTTACAGGCCGAATGATGTACGGAATCGCGCTCAAGTACGCTAAAAAAATGTAATAAAAATAGAAGAACAAACAAAACGCAAGATTAATGTGTCCATTTCCCACGCGTTTCCAATTAGTTTTAATGATGGGGAAAGGTGGGGTCGAGACCGATACCGTTACTCAACCTCAAGAAGGCCTGTTAAGTGCGCGATCTTTGAGTGCGCACATTTTCTTTACATTTCAAGCGGTTCACTAGCTCAATGGGAGACTCGTGACTTTAAATAGAACAGAAAGACGCAAATACGACACACGTGTATCCCATTTACAGGGTGCTCAAGGAAGAACATGTGCGTACGTTGGACTGCGAGATGTCGTTAACGGGCAAACTGGAGTACACCAGACATTAATAAAAATGCTCTACACGTCTGAAGATTTCACACAGGAATAATTGGGCTAGAAGCCGCGCATGTTACCGTAGGTAGAATGTACCATTTTGTTGTCGTTAGAACACTTATGAGTTTAAAAAATTATCAGAGGGCCGTTGCTAGCACATCAGGCGTCTCGGCCTAAGTGTGGGCATAAGTAACGGATTCAATTACATCAAGCTAGTGCAACAATAAAAGCGAAGTTATAGGTGCGGAAGTATAAAGGCCGAAAGCGTCGTAGGGTTCCTTGACGAGTGTATATCTTGATATGGTAGACGTTGAAGATAATACAAACGTCTTGGTCACGTGTTAATTAGCACTACATACGTGCAACGCCGATTTAGACGAGCTACTAAACAGAAGGCATTCAGAGCTCAGTGCTAGCAGTAGATTTAAGGAAGGAACTATTTTTAGCCCTCTTAGCGTCTTCGTGGTGAACATTTACGTCGGCAAGCGCTACACAAATAACCGCTTCTCCGGCTAGCATGTGTACATTTGCCGTTCATAGGATTGGCCAGTAATCAATTATTGAGAACATGTAGTGTATCCGCCAATATCCTGGCTTTGTTTCGTTCGAGCGCGCTTCCCCGGGCCTCATTCGAGGGTCTGAGACCGTGCTCTTTTTGCACGTAACATTTGTGTCGCTTGTGTGTATGAGGGCATGGACAGCTGAGCAAGTTGGTGTGTGTGTGTGTGTGTGTGTGTGTGTGTGTGTGTGTGTGTGTGTGTGTGTGTGTGTGTGTGTGTGTGTGTGTGTGTGTGTGTGTGTGTGTGTGTGTGTGTGTGTGTGTGTGTGTGTGTGTGTGTGTGTGTGTGTGTGTGTGTGTGTGTGTGTGTGTGTGTGTGTGTGTGTGTGTCCGTCGGTCCGTCCGTCCGCGACAATTGCGAGGATTTTCAGAATGCAAGTTATAATTTACTAGAGATACGAAAGTATTTTACACAACTTCTCTTACGTAAAAGCATTTTCGCACTGGCCGCAGGCATTCGAGAACCCACCGCTTAGGATAGCACTCTGATGCTGTCCGCACGAGGTCGCGGGATCGAATCCCAGCCACGGCGGCCGCATTTCGATGGGGGCGAGATGCGAAAACACCCGTGTACTTAGATTTAGGTGCACATTAAAGAACCCCAGGTGGTCTAAATTATTACGGGGTGCCCCACTGCGGCGTGCCTCATAATCAAATCATGGTTTTGGCACGTAAAAACCCCATTATTTACTTTTAATTTCTGACGCTATCCGGTGATTCCAGGCGATACTTACGATATTGAAATCTTGTAAATACCGGTCCCGAATCTGCATTCAGAAAACTTACCTTGTGTAAGAATATTTCGTCATTGGTCGGCATTTTTTGCGGCCGACATTGGTGGTAGCTACCGTCGTTGGAATAACGAGACGCCTATCGCGGACGGCACTTATGAGAAATTTTGCCGACGTGGATCCTATTAAAAATGTTTATATATATATATATATATATATATATATATATATATATATATATTGGTAAGCCCTCTTATTTTCCTACATCGTATTCATAATTGTTAAATCACCTCACGCAACGCTATGCTTGTTTTTTGTAGCCATGCACCTTCGTAAGTTGGAGGGGGGGGGGGGGGGGGGGCCTTGATGGGTGCGAAGTCGGTTTGATTTTTCATCCATTGTTTGGCAGTTTCTGTATGCACTAAGTAAGCTTCCAGCAAAATTTCTGTCAATTAAACTTCTTGCTTAAAAAGAAAGCCGTCCCTTCATTACTTTCGCAGCCGATGAACTTCTCTTTTAGCACTGCCTAATATAATAGTTCCTTCGTCTACAATGTTTACGAGACAAGAACTGGCAATTTCTTCCTAAAACTACCGGAGGGAACTCTGGCACTACGATTGTTCAGATACCATGGGAATGATCGGTAGTAGATAAATTTCTGTAATCTTCGTTCATGTGCCTTCAGACATCTTGTGTTTTGTATTTATTACACTTTATCTACCTTTGTAGTCCTAAATTCCTAAATTACTAGCCCAATTTTTTAAGCAATTATATTTTTCTAAGAGCATGAAGGTAATAAGACTATGCGCAGACGCTTAAACATTGCGAATCGTTGCATTTCTAACAGAACATTTAGTTGAAGAAGATCAATTTGCAAAGTCACGGAATCGTTTAAAGCCCAGACGGACGTCGTTTAGAGAAATTCATCTTCTGTTCGTCATTCCCAGGCTGGCTCAGCCACCTATGGTTGCAGATCACAGAATAGTAAATTCTAGGAAATTTTATAGGAAAATCTGCGTTGAACACTATGCAGAAATATTGGCGTTATAGCCCTCTTCCAGTAGCGCCGTTGCATCGCGGTAATATTTACCAGCTAACTTACTTTGGCACCGGCGTGTACCCAACCAATATAAAATGCCGACACAGTGGTAACTCCGTTTACGTACCTTCCTTTCTTTAAGAGAGTGAGTTTTGCTGTTTCGCTAATGGTACCACAGTGGCTTAAGTAACTCTGCCCATTTGCTAAATCATGTTGTTGAGATCACACGGGTTCTAAACCTGCTAAGATATACTGCGCGAAAAGACAAATTTTGTTAGTGTACCTGAATTACTGCGATCGATTCTCGTCCGCGCATTCAGATGGCAAATACATAAGCCCAGCATTTTTCGCGTGAATGAACGTAAAATGCCGAGTTTATAAATTGTATGATTGCCTTTGAGACCTGCCGAAGCTATAGCACAGTTAAAACATATGTTCTAGTTCTGGGCGGCAGGTAAGCTTAAATTGCCTAGTAATATTTCCCATGTTCCGTAATCTAACTAGTAGATCAATTTAAAACTTTGGCACCAATCACCAGGCTACCGGCACCTTATAGACAATCGAACCACATTAGGCATTGTAGCCAGGGCTCTATGTGAAATCGACATGTGTCCGGAAATGTTTTTACTGAAACAAACTGGCTACTAAAGTTGGATCTCGAGAGCATCTACTTCCGTCGAACACACCGGATCTTCTTCACAGCCATCCTTATCAGGGCCTTTTTCTTATCACTTGGTCATCCGACGTCGTCATCTTTATGGGCGATAGTGTAGCACTTCGTCGTGTACCGCGGCACCAGTGTTTGTCTTAAGAGTACATGTCGAATAATATTAAATGGAACAGCCCCAGTGAACAGACGAATGCTTTATTTTGGTACCTTAAAGATCATGTAGTAGATTTGGTATGTAGTATTTGGGTACCTTGAAGATCATTGGAAGATCATTTGAAGATCTTGTACCAACAAGCCCGCATTTTCACCACATTGGGTACCTCATAATGCGTGGATGCGTCAACAAGCGTGGATGCTCTTCTATGATGTTGGCTTGTAGGCGTGGATAACACAAGTAAACCGGTGATTTTCTGCCCGGCCTTTCGCAATTGCTTGATCTCTCGCAGCGAGTATGTCAGCTGTGGAGTGGAAGAGCTCTTCCTTTTCTTCGTCGTTTATCAGTGGGTAGATGGGGTTGTAGGAAACCATGCGAGCTAAAAAAACATTTAGAACAAGAGTCACGTTGATGCGACACGCTGAGAAACATTTATCCTCAAAGTGGCAATGCTAACACCTTTGCGCTTTTCTCCAGTACAGTCACAATCTTGTTCCACGTAGGCTCCTCTGAATAAGTGGACGATATTTGCAAACTAAGTGGAATCTATGTGAAACGAATGTCCGAAAGCGAAAGGAATTAGAGAGAAGTCGTTTTGCGATTAAAAGGGAAAAATAAACATTGTGCACATACAGAACGTGTACAGAATTGTGAATAATGTGCTGCATCTGATACCCTACATTAAGCTCTTGACCTACGTCACGCAAGCAGTAGTCAAGCGTTTCAAAGATTTATTGGCAAATCTGTTTGCGTACCTGTTGCATCTTCGAGATTCTGTGTTCTCAGTACTGGCAAGTTTAGTACTTCGCAGGCAAGGGGCTTGAGGTTCGTCTCCTCCAGGGTACTCAGCAGTTGGGACCTCAAGAAAGTAACGTCCGTGCTGCGAGCTGTGTCAGGGACCTTCTCTAGCAGAACCTATTCGCAGAAAGCAATAAACGCATATGTGGTACCTTGAAGTGGTATTAGACACAATATAACAATAGTAGTGGAATATTGCGAAAATGCGGATATACAAAACAAATATCAAAGCAAATATATAGAAATGGAATGTATAAATACATGGCAACGTATCACAAGAACGAAATGTAAACACAGAACAATTTATATAGTTTGTTATCAAACAATTTAGGCGGTTGTTTAAATTGGGGTCTTCGTTCATGTCTTTTTCGTTAATTTGTTCATTGGTAGGCGATGTAAATTATCACCTTTGCGTACTCCTTCCATCGCGGTGATTCGGCCAGGGTCATGAGTATCTCGAACAACGGGATGCAATTCTCGAAGAGGATAAAGCATTCCGCTCCCGGTGCCATCAGCTTCTCAATGTTTCTCAGGGCTCGAGCCCTGTCCTTGATCCAGTGCAGTAAGTAGAAGGAGTAGACACGCCCGAAAAGGCCGTGCTCGTTCACAAATTTGTCCACATCACTTCCAACGATGTCGAGATGCAGATACCGAATCTTGTCGTGCCTGTGGTGGAGACTCGCGTATTCCAGGGTCACGAGCGATTTGTCGACGCCCACAAGTTCCCGACACTGTGATGAGCATTGTGGCAGCAGATAGTTACGGGTGAAATTCCCGTCACCGCATCCAACGTCGATGAACCGCGGTGCCCGTTGTTTGTTGCCGCTTGAGTCAGTATTGTCGGTTAGAGCGGGAGCGAACGCGCTCTTAAAGGCGTCGATCAACTGCCCGTTGAATTCTAGGAACGGCCCCATTGTAGCGTTGTACACTTCTGCTGATTCCGGTTCAACCAAATAACGGCACCTGGAGCTTTTGCGGGCGTCAGTTGTACTCATGATGACAAACCCACAGGGGTGCTAGAAAAAACAACATTAAAAACATGTCAGTGATGCTGAATCTTAGTAAGTGTGCGATTGAACTCGCGAACAACTTCAGTGGCAATGAAGAATAACGCGATCGCACGGCGGAGAGCAAACGCGACGACTTCGGTCGCGCGAAAGGCCGTCGGGGAACGGGAGGGAGGTAGGGGAGGCGACGTTTTCATTTGTACTGTAAAATAAGGAGCAGTCGGGGTGTCGCTATGAGAGAGAGAATGACGACGAGAGAGATAAACCTTGTTTCGGTGCTCGATCGGCTGTACTACCTCTCGCTGCTCTATCGTTCTAGTCGAGAACGCTTACGCTTCCCAAAGTGCTTCGTGACACATTTCATAACTTTCTCCTTCAATGGGCGTTCCTCACAGCCATGACAAGAAGACCTGAGCAGCTTGCGCTTTTATTATTATTATTATTATTATTAGTAGTAGTAGTAGTAGTAGTAGTAGTAGTAGTAGTAGTAGTAGTAGTAGTAGTAGTAGTAGTAGTAGTAGTAGTAGTAGTAGTAGTAGTAGTAGTAGCTATATCCAAGGAGTTTGATTCTGTAAGACCGCGCCGGCTACTGCTCTTCTCTTATTTTATGAGCTCGAAAAAAAGGTCAACCAAAAAATATAGAAAATAATATAGTGGCATCCGTTCTACAGTTCACATACGCACAACAAAAACAGTTGTCTTTGAGCAGTTCACAAGCGTTCGAGAGTTCATATTAACGTACACGTGGCGGTCCTCGCTGGCGAAAAACACAGCGGACACTTCTTGTATTCACTTATTCGTTGCACGTTATCGTTGCCGCGGGGAACACTAAGTACGCACGCAGAACATGCATAATAACCAAACAGTGAATGAGGAGCCTGCCTCGAGTACAGTGATCGCAACGTTGGCCGGTCTTTTCTTAGAGCCAGTTTCGTCAACGCTACAAAACCTCCTTTTTTTTCTTTTTTTAAAGACACGCATACCTATCTACAATTAACCCACAACGTGTCAACAACACTGTCATAAGTCCAAGCAGCATGCTTTCTCTTGAAGGGCCCGTATGATTCCTTGTTCGTTATCTGAGAAATGCGTCATGATAGTTCAATAATTGGCTTGATTCCCTTCCTCCTTTTTTTTAGAAACTTCACGTGCAAAATAATCTTCGTGCAACTTCCGCCACTACTTGAAACACCGAAGCGCAAGAGAAGTGTTCAGTTAGGGCATGCCTTGCTACGGCGGATTGCATATAGATACGTACTCGGAGCTGAGTTGGTCCACTCTTTGTTCCACAAGTCTACATTCTTTCGCGGGATGAAGGAATGAATGTTTTATTTGCGGAAAGAATATATCATGGATAGTGTATGAAGGTGAAATGTGTTCAACTCTTGTCCCAAACATCATCCTGGTGATATCATTGAGACACAATCTTGAAGAGTTCATCGTCACTTTCTTATCTTCGAAGTTATGTTAAAGTGAGACCTTCAATAAAAGTAGTGAAGGACTGGTGAATCCAATGGCATGTAAATATCTAATACCAAAGAAGGTAATGTCGCTAACTAAAGCCTCAGAAGTAGGCAGTGATTATGCTTAAGAAGATCGATTGACTTATTTATTGAACAATTTGTTGATTTATCAATAGATTATCAATTATCAGTAGTCAAAAAGCAACACATTGGCCACGAGAAAGCACTTGGTGGCAAGATCCTGATTAAATTTGAACACAGCAGGTGCTCAAGTTTAGTGTCCTGGACAATCATTTACGTTACGTGAGCGCTATCCCGTCTCCACTGGAACGAAGCTGCCAATAAACCCGTGACGCTGTACTCCGATTCTCTTCGCTGCAGCCACTTAGCAACGGCTAAACAGCTACGGGTCATTACGCTCAAGAACACTTTACAATAAGTGGCACCAAGGAGTTTTCAAATAACAGGGCTTTAACATACTTCAGAGTCGTTAACATGCACCGACGAGGCAAAAGCATTGTGAACAGCACACAAAAAAGGAAAGTCGTAAATAAGAATCACCTTTAGTCTGTAGATGCCAGAGTAAAACGTCGGGCCCGTCGCAGAATACGCACCGCTCTTCTTAAATTTTAAATGCGCACTACAGGCGTTTTAAAATGTTGTGGCTCAACAGAACTGCTGCATTATTGGTCGGATCGACTGAAATGTACACGTGAACCATATGCGTTACTTATTTGACTGACATATATTGTACTTGTACGCTCGAGTCAGTAATCGCGCTTGAGGTCTTTTCATTGTTCTGTCGGTTCTGTCATTACCCGCATTCGACAGCTGCTGTGCCCGTCAGATGAGGGTTCGGTACACGCAAAAGCAGCACGAAAACATCGCGTATGCCGGAAATTGTGACGCATGGCTAGTCATTCCTTTAACATTTATCAACCTTATACTGACTACACCTAGCGACGGCGCAAAAAAAAAAGTTTTGTGTTGTAATAACAGCTGTATAAAAGCACTAAAGGATTTATTTCTTTTGTTTCCGAAATATTACAGGCCACTTCATCTTGGCCTGAGCTGGGGCGGAAACAATATATTCATACAAACAATATTTAGTACGTAATAATAGTGAATGCATAATACCTACTTAATTACTTGAAGAAGAAGTAATGAATGGAAAAGGGAAACGAAAGGAAATAACAACGTCTTCCTTCTTTGCCTGGTGCGATGACTTTCGAAGGGTCCCTAAAGAGGTTCAGTTTTGTTATATTCAGGCTCTTTTAGGAAGACAGCCTCGTAAAATAAGTAAACGCTCAATCTTACCGTGCGCGGACTCTTGGTTAGCTGAAAAAGTCGCAAACAAGTAAGGCACGTATTGACGCCATCTTAATGTTTCCGCTTCAGTTCTTTATGATATCATAGATATTTAGATCATTTCCTTGGGTCTTGTTCGTTCGCATAATAAACGCACAAAAAAAAAGACTGGGACTTAAGAGGACTTTCTTAATTGCGCTGTTCATTATCCAACTTAGCAACCCACCCAACTTGCTGCACTTATTAATCTAATTCTTTATTGAGAGAGAAGGAATACATTGCAATTCATAAGGACAAGAAGCTCAACCTATGAAGTTTTCATATATTTCTTGGCGCCTAAACGTACGAAATGCACAAAAACACTTTCAGCGAGAGAGAACTAGACAAAGAAAGACAATGAAGTTTACCATAATTGGGTCCAATACACCAAATGTGGTGAAGGTGAAAAGGTGAAAGCAAGGATAAGACTGAAATAGGGCAGTCAGATTACACACACACTGAGATAAGTATTCACTCAAGTATAGCCATAAGCGCTCGTATAATATAATTGCCTTCAAGAAGCCCGTGAGCACTTTGATGGCCTTCTTGATGCTAGTGTTCTTCGGCCAAGATCCCAGGATCTTTACTTCCAACAAAGAGAGGAAACAATGAGAGAAAAGAACATCAAAATAATGTTTTACGGAATACTGCAAGCCTCTTCGTCATCGCCCGAGCCAGAGTGGGAGCAATATATCTAGACAAACAAGATTTAGTACCTATAAATAGTAAAAATGGAATACCTATTACGTCAGGGAAAAAAATATGAATGAAATAAAAATTCAGCGCCCTTCCACTACTGTGAAGATGCAAGCTAGCGAATCTGTGACTGTGGTGGGTCTGCTGTAGTGAATATTGCCCCCTCGATGAGAATGGGCGTATAGTCGTTGGGCATCACCCAACCGAACGTGTCTATCATGAACGTTCCGGTTGAGGAACTCGCGTTGAAACCTGGCCGTCGCACCGGGGAAGTTGGCGCTAGCGTTGCCGAGGCGTGCACCACTGTTTTCGGGTTCCCGTAGGGCAAGACGACGCTGACGTTTGGCCTCAACATCGCGCTCCCTCGACTCGGGGTCCGTGGCTCTTCTCTGAGCTTCGGAAGCCCTCAGGCTGGGATCGGCACGTCGACGACGAGCCCTTTATCGAGCGCGTTCACGGCGGCGTTGCTCAAGCGCGTTAGGACCCGTCGTCAATTGCTCATGAATGGTTCATACCCCCTTAAGCAATGGCTCATACCCCCGTAAACGTGGCCTCTCCATTACGAAGACTGAAAAGTGAAATTCTACGCTGGAATGATTAGCGGCAACGCAGCCAGCTGTGGAAGCAGACGACGACGGACGCGCGAGCAGTGGCACGAACGCATGCCGAGCACGCGCTCGTGCTCGGCGCTGCATCCAACGGCACGAGCGCAAACCGAGGGGCGCCAACGAGCCAGCTGGGAAGATGACGACGACGCTCGAGCCAAACCTGATGATAGTTTTTTTTTTATTTTTTTTTTAATTTTTTTTTACAGCGTAAGCTGTTATGGGCTCATTCCAATAGCCGTTTCGGTTCGCGATAGTGCCGCCGCCGGCTGTGTACGCCGCCATAACAGCTATCGCCGGAAATGCGAAAAAAGTACCCAATTCCCGCCGGGATCAAACCCGCGCCCGCTTTGTGGGAGCCAGATACTCTACCACTGAGCCATGCAAGCGCTTGCTATCGGGCAGTGGGAAAATGTTCTAAAACGCTCCCGAGCGCGCAAGGGCAGACAACCCGAGCCTCCGCCAGTACGGTGGTGCCATCCAGGTAAGGCGCCTGCAAGCGCAGAGTGCGCAGGCGCAGACGACGAGATGCGATTCAGACGAGGCGCGCAGTCAACTGCGATCCCGAGCTGCCCGAGCTGCCGAGCCTCCGCCGGTATGGTGGCGCCATCTAGTGAAGGTGCCTGCAAACGCAGCGTGCCCGACATGTAAGTTGCAGTTGTAAGGTTTTATCGGGCTCAGCAGACTGCTGTGCAGAGAGCATTACAAGCCGCAGCTCGCTGTCGACGCCGGGCGGACAGTTCAGATCGTTCTCGTCAAAACGAGACGAACAGACGGCCGCGAAGACCCTGTTGTGCGTGGTGTCCAAATTGCAGCTGCTCTTGAGCCGCTCCACCAGCTTACGCTGTGACTGTGCTGCGTGTGCCGCACAGGCCTGTGACTGCGCGGACACGATCCTGGGGGAACTAGAACTTACCAGCTCCACTGTAAAAGAAACAGCGTAAAAAGAAATTCTGAGGCCTTCCTTCGTTTTCTGGTGCGATGACGGACGCGCCCGGTTTACTGCCCTACACTGGTGGTAAAGAAATGCAATAATAGAAAGAGGAACACAGGGAGAGAGGGAACACAGCGTGCACGCGGGAGGATGCACAGAAAGATTATAAACGGTCACTCGGGCTGGCGCAATTCAAGAACTGCATTATAGTGAGCGAATAGCTTTACGCTTCAGCGACGGATATCAAGAACGGTCCTGTCGTTTAAGCGGCTGAGAGTAACAAGTGGAGCATGCCGTTGACAGTCGAAGGACGGACAATGGCACCGAATGGCTTCTATAATCTGTGTTCAATAGGAAAGTGTACTGACAGGCTCGATATCTTGCTAGTTACAACTGTGTGAAGCCAACGAATATTCTTTGGAATCTAGAAATTCCACAGACGTAGCAGATATACGGTGTAGGCCCGAAATTCAAGAAACGCATCTTGGACTTGGTGTTCTCTGTCACTAATTAACCCTTTCCCGCAAGGTTATAAAGTTTCAATAGCTTGGGAGTTTAAACTAACTTTGTGATTGTACATATTGACACGTATCCAGGCTATGCGTGGTTGATGTCATGTGTTATTCCTATGATATTTTTCCTTTCTGTCTGTCTTTCTTTATGACGTTCTACTCTTGAACTTTGGCACCGCCGGCCTATCAGTGGCCTACTTTCCCAGGTTGTCATTATTTAATAATCTTGCCCATGATATCAACATTTAAAATTTTTTGTTCCACATGACTGTCGCATGAAGCTTCAAGAAGGTTTAATTTTTCTTTCATTTTATTGATATATGTCTGAAGATAGCATACTTGCGCTTGTCTTAATGTTAGTTACTAGAAACTCTCTATCTTATGAGATCATTTCTAAATTTTTTTTTACTGGTGCAGTGGTAACCATCATTATTTGCTTTTATTGTGTTTGTCTTCCTCCCAGACTCCAAGCTGTTATGCGATCGGTTAAAGGCTTGCTCAGTCTAAGTTGGTGCGGTGAACGTTCCGATTCATGAGTGGGACCATTAAGCTTGAGTACAGACATTCCCATTTAGAACAATCAAGCTCGTATATATATATATATATATATATATATATATATATATATATCGTATCTACCGTTGTGGCGATGGTAGGCAATTTGCTTAATGTATGTAGATGTATATATATTCCTCATATTGCACGATCTATGTTTTACATGCTTGTCCAGCTAAGGTGAGGCTATGTTTAAATCCATGCAGCGAACAGCAGTTATCTAAAGTGGACGCCTCTGCACGCGTGTACGCGTGTACACAAACACAAACACGCCTCACAGTGGCGGAAGTGTAAATAGTGTCGACAACACATGCATTGTGGTTTTGTAAAACAAAAAAAAAACCTACACTCAGTCCTGCAGGTTATAATACTGGAAGACATTTTCCCCTTCGAACATCAACCCAGACTTTCGCTTCCTCGTGGCTTAGACTTGCTTTTCAATCACTTTCTTCGGCCATTGCATTAAGCCGGAAGACATCGGTTGAGGCAGAAGAATTCAATGAAGTGTGCGTGATTTCGTATGCCAATCCTTTTCTGCGTTCGTTCCCGGTCAGATGGTCTGACCAGCTTGGGCCAAACTGCAGGTCGAGAAACCGCGTTCTGCAGCAGTGCGCCGACAAAGCCAGAATTTCCATTACGGAAAGACGATTGCGGAAACCATAAGGGACTCGCTTTTCTCGCGCAACTTCTTACCCTAGTTTGGGAGTGCACGCTGAAGAATAAATATCAAACTGTAAAAACAATAGAAAGCGCCACTCAGGAAGGAAACGCGAGCTCATCTGGGAGGCGACGCGGGAAGGAAGCGCTTCCCTTTTTATCGGTGCCCGCAGCAGGTACGCCATGGTTCAGAGTTGCGGCTATGTTCTACTACAGGCAGGAGAGCTTTTGTCTGGCGTATCGCCGCCGCTTTAGTGCACTGGTGGAGAAAACGGAGATTGGGAAAACACGCTTCTTGCTGAATGCATGAACAGGGCTGCTGAAGTGCATGATGGTATTCCTGTGGCTTAAAAGGGAGAAGGGGGAAAAGTAAAGGCGAATGGGAGGGGGGATGTTGTGGAGAAATCACTTTGCCTTCTGCTGAAAAGAATAAATGTTACAGGTGGCTCGCTGTGCAAAACAAAGGTCGATGTAGTATTTCGCCTTTGTTGCCTTTGCTCTGCTGCCTTTGATGCATATATATTCGGTCGCGTGCCTGCACGCACTCTGCTGCGGTGTGAAGGATTTGCCTACTCGAATCACTGCTACTTTTCCTCGCATTTTGTACTAGCAGGATAGTGAATAACTTTGGAGACTATGCTACTGTTCTGACCAATTTGCATTGAGGACATAAGTGCATGGAAACGGAGATTAATCTTTCTCTCAGCACCTTAGATAAGTACCTCTATTTTCTTCTCGCAGAAGTTCAGTACTTCGAGTGAGATCAAGATAAATGAAAGACAAGGAGGTTAAGCAGGGTTGAGACCGATTGGTTACCCTTCGGTGGAGGAAGGAGAAAGGATGGGCAAGGTTTAAGAGGTGAGAAAGTGAAAAGTTGATGTGCACTGGAGTCGCCGACTAATGAAATTGTTATCGCGGTGCCACAGACAATTGCTCAGTTGGTTTGCCTACTGCAATCACCGCAGCGCTCTTCTGGTCTTCCACCCCTGTGATATGCGAGAGCGTGCTCCCAAGACTTTTTTTCATGGAGAGAGATCCGCTGTCTAGCTTGTTTAGCCCTTTCATGGCAGCACAAAGGCATACCAGAAAATAATGTTTATATGTTATCTTATTGTGCAACACACATCAAAAATAGCATAGTCAACGAGAAGAAAAAAATAATTTGCTGAAACTTTTTCATCAATGGGGCTGAAACGCCAGGAAGAAAACTGGAAGAGGGTGCCACTTATGGCTTCTTTAGAAAATTGTAAAGATAGATCTCGTCATATGCGAACCATAGGTGTACATTTCGTTTGCTGTATATCTCGTGTGTCACACCACTGCAGTCGGAAACCTTGCAGCAGTCTGTCGTCTCTGACCATGCTTTCAAAAAAGCGAGTCACGTGCCAGACTACTGCTCCCTCATCTTGTGTTCCTGCTCTAAACCAACAAATGGCACTTGCTATACATCTCATTCAGTGCTGGCCGAAGACATTTATCTGTAAACTTTGTACTCAGTGCCCAAACTCAGCAAGAAAGCAAATGTCCGGTATGTTGCCATTAGGCAACACTCGTCAGTAAAGCGTTAGAGGGGTGCAGAGGGCAGGTCTTTCATTTTCGAAGGATAAAACAGGTAGCATAAAATTGTTCCATAGTAGTTTTTAACAAGTACAGGCAGTTGCAACTGGCGCTATGCATTATTCCGGTAGCGGTTTTGGGGTGAACTGTTTCCAGCTATTAGGATGGCATTGGAATCGTTACTCTATATATACTACTGGTAGACCAATATGCGTAGCCAACGGCTAGTTAAATATAAAATTTACAAGTCATTTCTCATGACATCAACGGTAACAGAGGCGTTTCTACGGGAAAAAATGTAATATTCAGTGGTATACTAAAGTATACTTTAAATATACGAACGCTGCGCTCTTTCAAGCATGCTGCAAACCACGAAGCGATTTTTTGGGCAAGCTTTCAAAGCATTTTACAGCGTACGCTGTTATGGGCTCATTCTAACAGCCGTTTCGACTGGGGATGGTGTCCACCGCCGCTGCCAGTGTCCATAGCAGCTATCGCCGGGAATCGCCGGTTGCTGATGGATGAAGTTCCAAACTTCAGTCTGTCTCAGACAAAAATATCCTAGTTTTCTGTACTGAAAGAAGTGTCAAAGGTTCTGACCGGCGAACATTCTGTGATTCCAGAGAGTATTCTATCATTATACGTTCTGAAGTAAAAGCACGTGCTCCTAACGTTGGTGGATATTGCGCTTTTTTTTTTCTGAATAAAAATACTCGGTGAAGAAACAGACAACATGAAACCCAAACATCTTGGGATGGACCGTGTTAATCACTCCTTTCCCAACTTTTCCGGTGGTGCCCAGTTTCACTATAGATTTCAGATAATTCTTGTAACCTACTCAACTTCTCTCACTCGGGTTTATTGAGAAGATAAAACAAATTTCAAAAATCTTGGGTTTAGTGGGCTGTGTTTCTTCGAAAATCGTAAATAAACCTCAGATGCGCTGCGTAAATTCTTATTAACTGAGCCTGTACATGGACTAAAGAATAATATTTGGTGCCTATATATGTTATAAATGACAGCTTTAGTACCTCTAAGGCGCTTAAAGCAGCATGTTTCAGTACCTAAGCTTCCGGTCTCTAAATAATTAACGCACAACGTTTACATGTAGCGCTAAATATTCTGTGTTACTTGAGATACTTACAAATATGAAGTTCGGGATTGATTTGATTTGATTTGATTTGGGTTGGGTTGGGTTGGGTTGGTTACCAAATAACCAATATTTTTGCATATACCACCCCTATGAATATCTTACAGCAGAACTTGCGGCTCTTAAAGGGGCATTCAATTACGCGCTCCAGCAACCACCAAATCCATTTTCTGTGATTCTAAAGCAGGCCTACAAATTCTGCAGTTTGCCCTACGTCATGGGTTAGACGAGCAGCTACCGTACGAAATAAGGTACGCTCATTATCACGCGCTCGAGAAAGGACACTGCGTTGTATTTCAAAGGTTGCCGAGCCATTTCGGAATGGTCCGCAACGACAGCGCAGATGAAGTTGTGCGCTCGGTTCATCAAAAGCATCAGCAGGTACCTATACCACTCTCAAGAATGGATGCTGCGTGGCAATTTAAATCACTTGCTCGCCACATGACACTTCTACGATGGAATTCACCGGGTTTCACCGAGCTCACACTGGCACTCTCGCGACTTTGCCTACCACATGGACTCTGCCGTCGCGAAACAAATTTACTCTGTCACATGTTATTGGGCGTCGCCTTTACCAATGCCTATTCGTTCCTAATAGGGATGACTAATAGTACGGCGTGCAATTTTTGCCGGCGCGATGAGACTCTAGGGTACTTTCTGTGTCACTGCACATCCTTTCACACTCAATGACGTACTCTGAACTCAACCTGTTAGGTAACAGAGCACTCTCGCAAGAAAAGCTCCTTGGACCATGGCCTATGCATTCTTGTATGCAAAAAGCCACAAAAGCACTTCTGCACTTCATAAAGAATACTGGATTGTACGAAAGCTTGTGACAGCGGAGATCCTTCTGCGACTGACTGCGAATGACTTACTCTATTATGTTTCCTTTCTCTCCTTATCTATTCTTCCCCTTTCCCCCTCCCCACATGTAGGGTAGTCAGCCGGTCATGTCCTTGGTTAGCCGCCCTACCTTTTCCTCTTTGTTTCTCTCTTACAAACCCGGCCCCGAATTGAACCCACAACCTCGTCCTGAGCAAAAGAGCGTCACAGCCACGGACAAAAACAGCAGCTGTTTTCGTTCAGTTAAGCATATATAGATTACGACACTGTGAGGCATGCCAAAGTTCTTCTTCTGCAGAAGAGAATGATCTGATAACGCAGATAACGCTCCCTTCGGAAAACTGACCAGAACACTGAAAAACCTTCTTCTTCTATAATATATCCTGTGAAAAAATGCAGCAGATCCAACGTGCCTTGTTGGAATCTATATAGAACGAAACTTACGAGGCCGCGTTCACGCGCACCTTCTCATCTGGCTCAAGGATGCCCCGAACGAGAAGCTCTGCAATGCAATGCACCTTTGAACGCAAGCAGTGTGACAGGAGTTAAAGGAGGCAAGCTGGCTTTCTGCACCATTTGTTTGGGGTACCCGACCTCCCCTTGGAGGCGCAGATGCAACCGTCCACGCGGTAGCAAGGTGGCGCAACGCATGCGCAACGTGAGGCCATCTCCTACGGTGCCCTCTGTCCCGGCTCATCGCGGCTCTCCGCTCCACGACCCCTCACCCTCTCCACCAGCGGCCAACAACCTGCATGCGCAGGCCGGCTAGCCTCCTCTATCTTCCGCGGCTGCAGGCAAAGCAGAATTAGCCATCGCTCCTAGATGGCGCCGCCATCCCGCAGCCGAGTGTCAGCTATTCGGCGAGAAAGCACGAGCAACAGCACCAGCAGGTAGTAGCCAGGGTCAGGAAAGTCCGGGATGGTTCGCGAACAAGCTTCGCTTTAAAGCCAGGCTGTGTCTTTACGGCTAAATCAGTTAAGCTATCTACAGTTTTTCAACTATGCGGTGCACGACCACGCCGCAAAAACGTACTGCGTGCCGCAGCTACTGAGCACGAGATCGCGGGATCGAATCCCGGCCGCGTCAGCCGCATTTCGATGGAGGCGAAATGAAAAAAAAAAACGTCCCTATGCATGCGTTATAGTGCACGTTAAAGAGCCCCAGGTGGTCAAAATTAATCCGGAGCCCTCCAATATAGCGTGCCTCATAATCAGAACTGGTTTTGGCACGTAAAAACCCAGAAAGAAGAAGAAGAATGTCGCAGCATTTCGACGCTAGAGCGTAGACGGCGGGCTAAAACGCTACCCGCCTAGTACGTGTAATTCTGTCAAGCGTTTTGAGAACGAAAACAAGGCTTTATTGGAGAGATTATCGCACACAAAAACATTTTGGAAGACGACTGCCACTTTGCGCACAGTCTGCACTTTCGGTTGCTGCGCACCGTCTGCAGTAGTAAGAGCGCTACAGACGGAGTAAATCTGCTCTATGAGTATATCAGCGTAGCTTGTGTTAAAAGAGTAACAGTCGACCTGAACTTTTAATCTGACTTCAGAAGAGTTACAAGCGCAACACTTTAGGTCTATCTTGCTTCCTAGCGTGAGATCTTAAAATTGCGCGGTAGATTTGTACTCATTCGCTGATTAGAGCGCTCATAATTAGAGCGCTGATTAGAGCGCGAATGGAAACTTTATGAATAATTGTGCAAAGCTCCAGAGAGAAAGAAATTACGTCCCTAGTACCACTTAAAATCAATGACGCAAAATTGAAAGCAAGTAAAAAAAAACTAAATTGTGCGTACCGAAATGTGATGCCAGCTGGTTAGCACGTAAGGAAATAAATACACCCGATAGCGTGTAGAATAAATTAACGGAATAGTCCACAACGAACATCCGAAAAGACCAAGAGAAACGCAGAGCGTAATGGCTTTGAATAGTTAACTAAAAATGCCCCAACCAATACAAAACACGCAACAAAGGGAGGCAAGAGCGGAACTGAAAGTTCACTGCCAACTTCAGTCTAAAGAGAGTCACCGTAAGAGAAGCCGTAAGTAGTAGCATAAAATGTGATCCGAGACGAATTGTTCCTAGATCGGAGAATTAGGCGTGAGAGAAAACGAGCTGAAGCACAAGCTCGTCCGTGGGGGTGTAAACGGAAACGTACTAACGCAAGTATCTCAAACCTAAGGAAGTGTCTTCTGTTCTCTACGAAGTTCACTGTCGGCACACTGGAATCCTGCTGAGTCCTTACTGAGTGGTATTGAGTGTTGGTCGGTAAAGCTTAATTGAAGTGCGTCAGGAATATACCATATGGAGAGCGCAATTACTTTCGCGCTGGAACAAGATGCTTGCGCCACCAAACATTTTTGTTGCGTAGAAATGGCGTTCGAAAAGCTGCTTTATTATCTTGTATGTTTTGTAAGCGGGAAACATCCGTTATTTCTCGCCCACCTGATGCTGTGCAGAAGGAGAGTTAATCAAAAAATGAAATGAAATGCTAACACGTCCATGCGTTATATTTTCTTAAGAAATTAGAGAATGGATTTGAAGCCTGCCGCAATGTTCCGCATAGAAATTAGGGTCGATGCGAGTTAACAATATTATTCTAATTATTTTTCTTTCTAGTGCTTTGCGAGTGGTCCGAACAGCGCTATGCAAACTTCACCAGGATCGGCAGTGAGTGAGGTTTAGATTACATTAGAGGAACTGAATGGAGCGATATCAATTCTCACTTTATACAGACCTATAATTTAGAAAATTTCCTCATAAAGGCCTATAATTATGGAGTTTTTTCGCACAAACTCCAGTATACAGACTTAAACTTCATAACAAGAAGCTAAGGATGAAACGTACACACAAGCCGCCTCTCTCTCGAAACCGGTAAATGCCTATCGGCAAAGCGTGTAACAGTGGCACAACTCCCTGGCAAAAGAACGATAGAGGAGGAGGGGGTTTGAATAATGAGAAAGGAGGAGAGGTGCCATGAAAGAATTATACAAAAGCACATGCTTGTCCTGTTCATCGAGAGCACATCTAGGATGAATATCCAGATAAATTTATTTGGGGGATGAGGTGGAAATGTTGAAAACATGTTCTGCTTGCTGAACCATTTCACTGCTATAAATTACTCGCTAAGACATTATGAGCCATGAAAATTGCACGATAATATGGTTATAAAAACTAAACAATGAAAACGAAATAATTATTGTTGTGGTTAAAACATACTTGAAGTGTCTGAATTTGAAAGAAGCCCCTAAGGGTCCTGAAAGTGCGCATCCACATCTATGCACTTTTCGGAAGTCTTGGCATCCGGAACTACACCTGTACTCATGTGTAGTTTCCAGCAGCTCTTTAGGGTGTGGAACATTATTATTACGTTGTTGGTGGTGGTGGTGCGGGGGTTTTAGTTTTCTTTATCACGGAAGTTTGCCTTTAGGTATAATAAACGTCGTTAAAAGTGTGTTAGGAGACGTCAGACATGCCCGCTACTCCTGTGTTTTTATGTGTGCGAAACTCAGCGAACTGGTGCACAAGTTAGTTTGAAAGACAATGCTTGTGTTCTTAGTATTTGTGTTCATAGGAAAAGAAACGAGCGTTTACCACGATATGAGACTTCCTGTTTACTCACTGAAGTAGATTTCCTAAAAAGAGCTCGGAATAAGCTGTGACTTGTCTCTTTTGGCTCGCCATTTCCTCAAGATTTACGCATCAGCACAATGAGTGCCCCATAGTTCCCCGAAACAGCACTACTTGAATTTTAACTTTACTGACGTCAGTTGGCGTAAGGTGGTCGCGTCCATACCACAAGCTAGAACGAGTTTTGGCGCAGAGAAGAAAGAAACTTTGCTAATTTTGGTTGCTCTAGCTGTTTCAACGTCACTGGCGTGTCAGAACATAATACGCAGCAACGTAATAGGGCGCAATTGACACACATTCACAGAGGAGGACGGATAAGACGAGCGCTCTTCTTGTCTCTCTTTTTTTTTTGTGACAGTTTACGTCTGTCTATTGTAGCACTGTATCACCAACTATCCCAACAAGAAGTACTCATAATAGGCAGCTCATGTAGCGTAACTCAACAACGCACGTAATTGGATGAACGAGGAAAGACAGCCAAAGAAAAGCGTTCCCAACTTTGTCGATTTTTTGCGCGGTACCTAGTAGTGCATGATGAAGTTGCTACAGGAGGAGTTAACCTGACAGGCTAGACCAGCAATTGCTCCATCTGGAAGTCTCTGCCCATCTCATAAATATTTGTAACCATAAGATACCATAAGAACCATAACAACTTATATTATGGGCTTTTTTTACATACCCTTGCAACAATTAGTCGAAGTGGCCTCCTGCATACCGACCAGCACAATTTTCCGACTCTACCGAGCTCCATCAAAAATATTGGCGGCGCATCCATCCTTTAGAAATGATTGGTAGCCTTAATGGACTAAATTTTTTTTCGTTGATGTGTAATTGTCCATGATATGTTTTCATGTTATGATAATTATTGAGATCTATCTTTTTGTCCGTTTCAGTGACGCGTAGTTGGTGGTTGGTCACGCCCATTTGCCAAGAGCGAGCGTCGTGGGCCTCCGCCGGCTCCACCGCACAGCGGCGGCGGACGGCTTTCGCACCGCGGCGCTTGCGTTCTTCAAGCTCCTGAGCGGTAAGCAAATTCTTTGGTTGATACAGGTAGACGGCAAGAGGGCTCACCGAACGAGGCACGTGCAGCGGAGTCATGTGTGAGGCGTGTACCGCAGCCACGGGCTCCTGGCTGCGGTACACGGGCTCCCATGGCGGCGCTCCATGCGGATGGGCTGATATTGCTTTGTCATTTAAGGCTACATACCTCTTGTGTCACGTTGGCACATCCATTCTGGGGGGATCGGCAAAGATAGGGCACATACTGATATCACATACGCAGTGCCGAAGTTCTGTGTTCGGGCACGTACCTATACTGACCCATGTTGTCTGCTCCGCAACGTAGTTGTCAGCGCATACCTAGTGGCCCAAGCTAGTAGAGAGAACTTCTGTCACTGGATATGTGAAAGAGGTTAGATACGGACAAACAAAGGGGGAGAAGTTCCCCAAGAATGCTAATCGTATTAACGTATTCGGCTATACATCTGACTTACTTTCCTAACGGCGCGTTCTGTATTGCCTGCAGAGGAGGATGCCCGTATGCAGGTATCGTCCTATCTGGGTTGCTCAACTTCGCATTACATGCCGTGCCTGGGCAGGAATAAAACCGAAAACTCATCTGAATCTACAGCATTCGCTAGTTCTAGGTCCTTGCTAACCCACCTGCCCCCTTCAAAAAAAAACATAATCTAAGCGTGAATAACATTTGATTATGTACTGGTCTGGTAGAGCTGTCGGTGCGTGCAAAAGAACGCTCAGTTTCTGCTAAGGTTTCCCCACAGTCTATCCGTTCAAGCGAAAATAAAGACGCTGATCCAGGCTTGAAGGACGGCATGTAGGCATCTTTGGCATCTTAAGCATCTGTCACCCATGAGGGGCCACGCTTAAAAGAAAATATTCTGCCCAACGCTGGGTGCATACGTGTCTTAAGATGCATAGCACATGTTTCTCACGAAGCGTTCACACTCTTCACGCTATTTTTTCGTATCCAAATTTCGTTGTTTTGTTCTTGGTTGTGATGGCTGGAAGTTTGGGTTCTTTCCTAAAATAATGTATCGATGCTAGATGTGCAAGTTTTGGCAGCTTAAGATGGATTGGGATATGTCGGCCCAGCTCCGTTCATCATTCACGTCAGACGAATGAAAGTACATAGTGTAATGGCGTGCACTTCCGTATGTGCGAAGCATGGGACGCATAGAAAGGAAGTGTAAGCCATCAAGAAGCCTTACACAGGAATGGTCTTTCCCGACGTGCTAAGGCTTTGTGCTGAATAGAAGGATAGGGAAGGGTGCGTCAGCCACGCAGCCGAAGCTATGCAAAGCTTGCGAAGTTACGTAATGCGCTACTGTTGCCGGTCACCATTCCGGTGGCCGTATTCATGATGCGAAGTGTAATGGATCATGGTGGATCATGGCTTGAATTCTAGTATCGTTCTCTACAAGTATAGTAGAAAGCAATTCGTTGTTACCTCTGTACGCTTTATCATTATGCCCATTCGGACGGCGAAAGGTTGCAATGCGTCTCTTCCACATATGCATCAAAATGTGCACCTCAGTAAATTTATTTATTTATTTAAAATGTACCGCAGTCCGACGGGCTGCGGTACATTTTAATCGATCGTGGGCATACAACACGATACAAAAGAACATAGCGCAAAATAAAATTCAAAGACATGTGAGAAAAAAATATAATCCTAATGAAAAGACACGTTTGGTAAGGTTTTCAGGCAAGGCGTTTCATTGTAGGATTGTGCGAGAGAAAACCGAATGCTAAAAAGCTAAATATGGTGCTATCCTGAAGATTATGAGCGTGCCATGTTGGTCGTGATAAACGGGGGTGTAAGTATGAATTAGGGCTAATATTACATTGATTAGAGAGCAACAAAAACAAATAAGTAAGCCTAGGGACGGCTCTCCTCTTATCTAAAAACAAAATGTTGTTGTTAGTCGTGAGCTGAGTCGTGAACCCTTGCAACGATAGGCATTAAAGATGAAAAGAGCTGTATTCCTTTGAATAATTTCAAGTTTGCAAATATTTTTTAAAGTGCAGATTCCAAGCAATGCTCGCAAGTTGTAGCTGCAGCCTCACGAGTGCACTATGCGTCTTACTTTTTTTTTATTTGAGATGGGGCACCTTTTACTTTCTGTCGAAGAAAGCCAAGTTTTCTCGATGAGGATGCACAAATTTCATTAATGTGACTGCATCATGTTAGGTTATTAGCGACAGTAACCCCGAAATATTCATGCTCGTTAACTTCGGTTTGTAAACGTACATTGAGTTTATAACCAAATGACAAAATATATTTTTACCGACTTCAAGGAAAACAGGTTATGTGTCGTTTAATCCCGTCGACCAAACCTTGCACCACTCTATAGAACAGCGTTAAGGCTATTGTATAAGTCTTTTTTCATCTCGGGGAAAGTGACAGTTTTAGAAAGAACACTCATCTGCAATTAACCTGATGCCTACTGTTGATTTGCCGATTGCTGTGATATTACTGATGCAGGATGACAAATACCGTCTACATAAATGAGAAACAGTACAGGGCCAAGAACACTTTCCTGAAGAACGCCAGATTATGCCGAGAGAACCCCAGATGAGCAGCCCTGCACTTGACTAAAATGAAATGGTTAGAGAGGCAAAAATTATTCCATTTGACTAGAGTTATAAAAAGACCAATATTCCATTATTCACATTTCTGTGAGCAGCAGAAGAAACAACAGAGTGACAGCGAGTTTCCGGACTGCACCCCTTCCCCACAGCGAGTTCTAATTAGATATCGCGACTAGTTTGCACTGCTAACTTCACACAGCTTTTCCTAGATTTCCGTTTCTATACTTCATTAAATTCATTTTCTTCATCCCCCTGGCAGGGTAACGAAACGGAAATTTTTGTCCAGCTCCCTGACTTTCGTAGGTTTCTCCTTCTCTCTTTTTCAGCGTTTCAGGCATCTACACTGAGACACATTAGGTGTACAGGAATGGGCCGGCGTTCAAGTAAATGGACAAAGCGCGCCTTCTCTCACATACCCTTGTCTCTGCGCGTGAAGCGAAGATTCACATGACAGTCAAAGTCTTGCCTTGTGTCTTACAATAACGGCACGTGTCCGTAGGCTACGGTGTTTCAAGTATGAATCCTTAACCAGCTCACCCAACCCTTCTCCTTTATTATATTGAGTGATATAAGAGGGCTCCGCCATTGTTGTTGCCGGAGCCTTTTCTAGTTGCCGGAGCTGGATGTCGGTGCTATCATGAAACGTTCTGCCACTTTTATAAATAATTAAATCTGCATACAATATGATGAATGTCTACCTCGTCTTCTTCTCGTTCCTTTGGTATTCATGAAACGCTGTGAGTTATCGTTCGAGTCGAAAATGCTGCGCTCATGGAAGGTCCGTTCGAACGCTCCAGAGAAGTCTAAATTACTGGGGGGAAAATAGAACCAAACTCTATGTTACCTTGCCAATAGGCAGAGTTTCTTTACGGCAAGTAAAACCGAACAAATGCGTTCTTGCATAAATTATGCACAGTGATAGCGAGACTTTTGCCGGAAGAAGTTCATCGTTGAATATTTAAGGATCAAGCGTGGAAGTTTGTGAACCCTTCGGAGTCAGAAGTCTTTTTTTTTCTCTCTCTCTCTTCTCTTCTTTTTTTTTTTTTTTACTTTTTAAGACTTGGTTCTCGTCCGTTATAGTGCGTTTGTTTTGTTTTTTCTCAGACAGCAAGGCATGCTTTTAAACGGCATTAGAAATTGTAGTAGGAAATTTCGAGAAAACTAAAAGCACCGAAAACAGAAAAATTATTTTTCAAACTGGAGAAACCTTTAGCTCAGTGACACTAAGCATGATGCTAGTGAGAAAATTTAGTAAAAATTTTGGGAGGCCTAATAACCGTCCCTTATAACACAAAGCTCATTCTTAGACCCTCGTTCCAGCCAACGTCGGCTCGAGCTGCTCCAAAATCGCTACTGTGGTTTTTAAAAGCATCGGGACTGTATCAGAGACTGTAATCGCTGTGAAGCACCTTCGTCGTGTTTGCGCGTACATATTTATTTCATGCCGTCTCTTCTTTTCCCTTCATCCTGTTCTACACTTTCCCTATCCCCCAGTGCAGAGTATTCAAACGGACAGTTACTCTGGTTAACGTTTCTGCAGTTAATCTCATATTTGCTTTTTATATCCCTCTCGGGAAGGAACTTTGCACTCAAGTGTCTCAGCCAACCGTTTTCAGTTTATGGCCTGCTGCGCAAAACACACTATAAAACTTTGTTTTTACAAAATGATAAAAATGTAGCCAGTGCTTCTATTTTATGCGAATAACTAGCTACATCATATTAGCATTGTAATCGTGAGACTACGTGCTGCTAAAGAATCAGGTCAAAACAGGACTTGCTGCGACAGATATCAAAGACCTCACTTTTCGGCTTCAGTGCTTACCCTTCTCTGGCAACATGTCAACCCAAGAACTACGCAGACTTTCATGGAAACAATCAACGCTGCTAATGCACGCGTTCTGAAGGTAGTGGCTTCGCAAATTTTTGGAACCTAATTAGGACACGTAAGTAACCTCACCCACGTCAAAGGGTGAACGGCGAGTCTACTTAACACCACGTTCGGTCAATGGTTTCGTAATGGCACAATTAGGTATACCAGTTTTAGTTATAAAACTGTCTCATACACATATTGTCCTGGATCAAAGCGTGGTGGAAGAGAGGCTCAAAACAGTACCGCCATATCGAAACGACGCTCACGACAAAAATAGCTACTAAAGTCCCTTAATTGCGTTCATTAATGTTGACCTTCCACCTGGAAGCCCTAATTCTGCGTATCCATTTTGCCACAGGTGGTTTGGCACAGAAGGTGAAAAGTGATGTCCGGTGTTTATAGACTTCAGTCACGGCACTTAATTTGTCACCTGCTTCTCCGTACCATTATCAATGCGAGACGGTAGACTTGTAATATGCTTGATATAAGTAATAAATAGACTGCCGCCATATTCCTTCAAACCAGGTTGGCATGCAAGCAAGCTTGTGAATACGCGCCCTGTGCCTTTATTCACAAAGCAGCTCACAGGCTTGAACTGCCAGCAAAAACAGGCACCAGTCAATCATGAAACACAACTTGTTATTATTGAAAACAAGTGGTATATTTGAAACAGTTGCTATGAAATGCGACCGTTAAGTACTAAATAGTTAATTCAAAACGAAATGATTGTCTTTACTGACCAGCCTATATAGAAGCGGCGGACATCAGAATTTGCGTGATAACCACCAACGGAATCATTAGTTAACAAACTTTTACTTAATTCTTAATTAGTTTAAGCGACATGTAATTAAAAATTGAAGTCATTCAGAACGCAAAGTACACATTCTTTGCAAAAAGCTGTCCGCCACGCACCAGCTTGAAAAGATAAGATCTCAAAATCTGCGCTGAAACGTATTGTGGTCCCAGTTAGCGTGTTTCCATGCCGTGTAAGAACACGCCGATAAACCATGCATTCACGGAGAAAACGAATTCTACACTCACACTGGACTATCAGCAATGCCCTGCTTTCAGATAACAGCAGCCCCTAGAGGAGGCCCCGACCTAGTATGAACGCGGATTGTGGACCGATGTTGCTATAAATTATTCGTGCGTGAACACCATGGTACGCGATGCCTCAATAGCTGAATGGACGAGAAGGATTCGGAAACATCTGGTCCCATTTAACGCGAAGCTCCAGCTGACAGTTAGGTGACAGCAGGAGTGGCTATTCTAGCAGCACCTGCGCCAAGTTGCAAAAGGGCCTGAGCCTGCCCGAGTACAATGGACCGATTTTAGGCCACCAAAATTTTCGGTGAACATAATATCTAAAAATAATTTCTCGTGGACAGTCGACATGACAACGACAGAGCACGGAAGGGACAAGTGAACTTTAGTTATACGAAACTTTGGCCGCATCCATGTCCACGCCACGCTTCTTTTATGGTTTCTCACCAACGCCTGTCGTGCTTTGCTGTGGTGTACAGGAAAAAAAGTTCACATATTCGCTTCGTGTATCTTCTTATCCTCAGCATACGTCGCGCCCATTGGCTGTCAGAGACCGGGAAATGAAACGGGCTTTTACGCCTGTGCTCCAATACTTCACTCAAGGACTTTGTCGTACGTTCTACGCGTGCATTACCCCACGTGTGTCGCATGTTTCATCTGAAATGCGCAGGTGCATAGAAAGCTTCATTACAAATTTTTTTATTTATTTTTTTATTTTTTAAGCATTCAGTGTGTTGCGGACGTAGTCCGTCTTCCGTCGAACATAGACCGGTTCAGGTGAGTAACCTTCAAGTTGCATGTTTTATTTATTATTTATATATTTTATTGCAAAAATTTATGTGGCTTGTCAGGTGTGAACCGTAGTAACAAACTGCAGCAAAGAATGTGAGCTAGCCGACTACAACTTCATTTTACTTTATTACCTTAAAGACCCTCGAAAGAGGATATTACTAAGGGGTGGGGCACATAAAACTTAAAGCAGGATAAGTACGACATCACTTCAAAGCAAGTTTTACAAAGAAAGATTTTCAATATGCAATCACACGTGTAATACATTCAAGCCCGTTGGTGATCTAGGATGCCAATTGACAGCGCGGAAACAAGGCAAGGACTAGAAGAACGTGAACAAAGACAGTACTTGTCCTCGTTCATGGTCTTCTGGTCTTTGTCTTGTTTACGCCCTGTGAAATTACGTGCGGTAGTACAGCACAGATTGCATTGATTTCGGGCGGCATTTTTAAATTGCAAGAAAGAAAAATACGGCTGGTATAATAAATGTAGGCCACAACTTGGGTGTTTTATTCATATTAAGCGTATGCGCCACGTTGAAGTTATCACCGCAGTTCGCTCAGACGTGACTATGATTTTGACAAGGAATAAGCATATGCTTAAATTAAAGGGCCATGCTCCTTAGAAGACACCTGCACGGAGCTAAACTATTCGTGTCCGTGCATCAAAAACAGTATCTGGAACACCTAAAAATAAGGCATTGCTTCTTCAGGAAAGTTTGTACACCCCTGACCTATTGAAATATCAAAAACATTCAGAGTAAAGCCTTGAAATGCGCTATCTTATATTAAATAGCAGCCTTTATCACTCCGCGATGACAATGAGTGCATTAGCATCATTATTTACAAATGCCCAAATCGTAAACATTGTGAATTGTGACGACAGGTGTCAGCGCGTGTGGAGTTCTCATACTTTTCAAACTAATAAACTGTGATTCGGCACATCAGGTCATATTTCTATGAAATAACTTGCGTGAAAGACCTGGGTATGTTTTGTTATGCGGTCAGTTGCCGAAATGAAAAAGAAAATTCGGGATCCTCAGCAAATTCTGAAGCTGGCTAAATTGACCCCATTTCTTTCAGGTGGTGTACACAGCGTTCCTTTCAGTTCTTCGTCTGCTGTCGCGCTGTGAACATTGTGTCTTGCCAACTATCCGGTTCTCACACATTTGTTTAAGCTTAAGACGAAGTCTGTAAAGTAAGAAGTTTGGAGAAAACTGGCCTCGCAATTTCCGGGACCATGACTGGGGAGCAAACATGTTCTGTGTTGTCTGTTCCTTGCGCAAACATCAATGTTTTGTTCCGAGTTCCTTCCTACCCGATAGAAGTCACCTATTTTTCCTTCCCACAACTCGGTCTTCTGCACAGAACGTGCGCTTGACTTTGTAGAATAAAGCGATACGAACAAGATTTAGAGATGTTGCTATGGCTTCTTCCAATGTTAAGTTCTAAGCTGCTTAACTAAGCGCCACTTTACTGATGGAGTGGCTGAAGGATATTTTTCCTACTTTTGCTGTTCTCTTGCTTTCAGGGTTCCGGGAAATAAAAAAGAATGCAGATCCAACGCACATGCTGGAATATACCGGGTGTTTCAGCAAACACCTTCAAAATTTCTTAAAGGTTTCCTGTGCCAGATAGCATAATTCTAGTTCATGAGCTGGTCTACTCGAAGAGGCGGACATTACTTACAAAAAAATTAAACGCATTAATTAAATAATTAACAGAAAATTTACTAATTAAGTTTTAACTAATTACCTGATGGCCCACATTGCAATTGACAAATTATAACCGTGGAGTTCGCAAGGCGGATCCACTTGGAACGAATTTTAAGGGTGACACCAGTTTCGAGATATTAATTCCCGAATGCGTTGGCGTACCAGTTACTTTTGTATTTCAATGCATAAAATGACGTTTTGTTAAGACAGTAACTGGATCACCAATGCATTTCTCCGCAAAGTTCGGGAATTAATATCTCGAAACTGTTGCCATCCTGAGAATTCGTTCCGAATGGATCCACCTTGCGAACTCCACAGCTACAATTTGTAAGTTGCAATATGGGTCATAAGGTAATTAGTTGATCTTAATTAGTGAATTTTTGTTAGTTAGTCGATTGCTCATTTCAATGTTTTCTGCTAGTAATGTCCGCTTCTTCGAGTAGACCGGCTCATGAACTAGTATTGTGCTATCTGCTACAGGCAACCTTTAAAAACGTTTGGAGCTCTTCGCTTAAACAGCCTGTATGTGAAGTAAGCTGGGTGAATTTTGGTATTTGAGGCTATACGAAGGCGGTTTTCGGTTTGGCATTGTTTGGTTTGGTGAGTTTTGTGTACGCATCATAGTGGGACATGCCCATTCGGCAGGATTGGAAAAGAAAGTGCCACACGCTAAGTAGCTAAATGCAAGAAAATAAAGGAAATCAAAAAATCCGGTAAATATATTTCACCATTCCATTAAAACATAGATGTTCTTTAAAGATGCATTTAGCCGACACTATATGCTCAGGTTTTATGTAGGAAGTTATTTTTTGGCAATGCAGAACTGAGGTATGCATACTTTCTCAGCATACAACGCCAGCATATAAGCGACTTTGCTGGTACTTTCATATAACCTTTATGTATATCCACAAATATATCCGACGAGATAGCCACGCCTAACCATGAAAAGTAGGCAAAAAAAGCTGCGCTCTAAAAACAACGATTTGACGTAACATGGCACATGAGAATTTTATTTTTCCCTATAAATCAGCAGCGCCTGCACTATCCACACCGGCACGCGACCTAGCGATATGACATTGTATCTCTGTATTAACACTGATCATGTCCTCGTGTGTTTATTCATTCATTTATTTTGCAATATTCAATTGACTTGATTTATTGACTTGCGTTTAACTGCTGAAATTGCCGTTCTGGACGAGTTGCTGCTGTCCTTTTCTGTATTTACTGTTAAAACAGGTTTATAAAAGGTGCTTGATTGTCAGAACTTTTTTTCTTCATATCACTTCATCTTATCATCTTTTATTCATCGGATAACTTATTGTTTATGGAGAAGTAGGTTGCACAATAGCTGCCAAATTTTATCACTTTTATCCAAATCAATCACGGTTCACCTAGCGACGAAGCGTTAGGGTGGAGCTGGACGTTAAGAAACACATTCTGTCATTGTTTATTTACTGATAATTGTGTATTGTGGATTTTCCGCTGCTTCATAAAGTGTTACTATGTCCTCTAAAATAGCTCAGTGGCTGTGACGTGCTGCTGTAGCGAATGAGGTCGCGGGTTTGATTCCCGATCGCGGTGGCCGCATTCTGACGGTGCTGGCCTGCAAGCACGGTTGTGTACTTAGATTTAGGTGCACGTCAAAGAACTCTATAGTAGTCGTAATTGTTCCGGAACCCTCCATCACGGCATCCCTCGTAGCCTGTTTGTATAGCTTTGTTCAGGCAATTGTCCAAACACTTACTGTAAACTTCTTGCGAATATTTTTGCGCAGTTTCATAAAAACGTCAATGCATTATCAAGGGCGATAAAACGTAAGAGATGCAGCTTACCCTTTCAGGAACCTATTGGACAAAAGTTATGGTGAGGCATTAAAAAGAAAATAAAAGAAAAGCCTCGCCTGTACAGTCGCAACTCGACAGCGGGATTCCTTTTTTTGTAGACACAAGATAACAGGAACTGCTACTACGATCCGATGATTTATTTGGTTCGCAAACACTTTGTCTGGCAAGCACGCGCAGCAGAGCTTATGGAAAGTAAGCTTTTGACAGCAAAAAGAAATAAAGAAGAAAGAGCAAATGAAAGGTTCACGCACCCATATTCACTGCTCAGAAAAATGCATACAGGTTCCCCGGCAGTGGAAGCTGTTTTTTCGGCTCTTTGCGATAAATCTGTGCGAGGCAGAAAATATTTCGTAGAAAATCACAGGAAATGAAGTGGCGTCGTAAGTGCAAGCTCCAGCTGTGCGGCCTCCTCGCGTCTGTGAGTGCGGTCCCGCAGTATCTGCGTGTAGGACCATATATTCTACCAGCCCTTTTCCCTCCATCCACGAGTAACCATATAGCCGACGGCCTGAACAGCTTGCTGGGACCATACGACATGGAAGAAAGAAAAACAGAGCACGTCAAAATAAAACGTATCATTCAACATGCATTGTCAACCGGAAAATGAAGTTACAATGGAGATACAGAGCCCAAGCATCCTGTCCTAAGCGCTGACCTCATGGAACGCTTTCAGATGCGTTTAGGCACCGCAATTACGGCTTAGAGCGCTTCCCTCAGTTTCTACTTCAGTGGATCTTTAACTCGGGGCCAATCCCAATTACAGTATTCAATTACAGTACTTAAATACGTATGGGGTGCTTTTAAAATCTTTCATAAATACAAGAACAGGCTCATTCTAAACTGTTTTGTTGAGCCCACTATACCTCTTTTTTTAAATACCTCAGGTCATACATGTGTAGCTGACATCTGATTTTCTTATATGTTGTAATGGGTTCTATTATATATCATATACTATATATTGTTATATTCTTATATACTATTATATATTATAAGTACCAAGCAGGAGCTTAAAAGCTTAATGTCATTATTCGGCGGGCCTTTAAAGCTGCTCCAGGGCTCCCAGAAAATGCCAGTACAGAACGTTTCGAGAAATTGGATATTCACAATACTTTCGAGGAATATGCGACGGCCACTCTCATTGCGCAAAGGAAACGGCTGTGCGCAACAACCCAGGGTCGGGCCCTAATAACCAAACTCTGCTTTGCACTCCCCTCACCAGTTCAGGGCAGAAGAGACAGTGCAGATGACCCGGGAAGTCGGGCAGCACATATTGGTGTCCCCAATACCGAGAAATATGAGTCCCGAGATATCATGCGGGTGCCCGAAAGGCCCGAGCGAGAGCCTTGCACTAGAGATTTAGAGGCATAACCGGACGTGTACTACACGTACGCGAGTCAAACGGGCAGGGACAAGTATACGGTGGTAGCCACGAACCAAAATCGTGTGATAGCTGCATCGGTCAGGGCAAAATCTGACAGCACAGGAGAAGCCGCAGCGATTGCACTTGCAATTAGGGACGCGGAGAATAGGGACGTATCTGCGGCCATACTTACATACTCATAAACCTCCTGTCACCTGTATCTCTCCGGGACAGCGCCGCGCTTAGTAGTACTACAGTTCCTAGAATTATATTCTAGGCACTGTAGTAGTACTAAAATTCTATCACGGACTGGACGGATGCTATGAGCGTCCCCTCTGAAACGGGGTATTGGATTGCACCACCAAGCTCTAGTTATTATTTTGCCTAATGTCCTACCTATATTTTTTTAGAAAACACCCAGATACAAAGAATTCCCATCATCAAACTTTTTGAACCATTACTGGAACTCTGTTTTTGTTTGTCTCCGTTCTTTGTGGTCTTCCTACTTTTCTGCCACCAAACCTCCAATTGCCTCTTACTAAGCTCTATTGCAGGACATGTTTACTTTCCTCCTGCTATTCCTGAACCCAAGGGCTTCAAGGATGCCAGAGGAGCCTAAACTGAGCAGCTGCATAGACATCTTCACATTCCAATAAAACATGTTCCATCGTTTCTCTAGTTTCACCGCAGCAAGCACATGCGCCTTCGTCCTTGGTGTACCTCGCTTTATAACTACGCGTTCTAAGCAATCCTAATCTCGCTTTGAAAAGTAAGGAGCTTTCCTTTGAGTTATCATAAATTGTTTCTTTCCTTATTTCAGTTCGTTTCCTTGGAGGTAGTTAGTCATAGCAGGCTTCTTTTCTATCGCCGCCACTTATGACATCGTCTCAGCCTTTCTCACTTTGCGTTTGACGTTCTTTGTTGCCGTGTTGCTGACCATACCGGTCGCATACTTGCTGGTAAGCTTCCTAGTTCTCTTCCTCCACTGTGAATCAATGTTGTTCCTGTACAAATATCTGAACACTCTCGCACACCGCTTACTTTCTTCTATATTCCTCAGTCGTTCTCAAAAATGAATTTTACTCTGCGCTTCCCTCGCTTGAAAATTGGCCAGCCCATATCACCCTGGACAGCTTCATTTGTAGTCTTCTCGTGAGCGCCCATGTTTCATTATGGCCGCATTTCTCTTCTCTTTTGCTATTATGGTTTTTCCGGTGTCTCCAGATATCTATCGCCTTCATTTATCCATATACCAAGGTGTTTCTATTCTTTTACCCGAGGTATTTCCTGGCCCTGTATCAACAATGTCTGCTCACTCTTTTCATTGAATACCACAAAACCTGATTTTTAACACTAAATTTTAATCCTAAATTTTCACATTCTTCTCCACAGATATCAGCCAGACATTGCATATCACCTTGCTTGTTAGCAAGCAACACAATGTCGTCTGCATAAAACAAACTACGAATCTGCTGCTCAACTATTGTGCCGGCTTGTTTGTATGAGAGGTTAAACCCGATATTGATTCATTCTAGCATCCTTTCCATCTTTGCCATGTACATCATAAACAGCAGCGGGGATAAAAGGCACCCTCAGTCCCTTGTTGATATCAACTTTATTCTCGCTCTTCATCCCTTCCCATTCAATAAAAACGGTATTTTCTCGGTAAATATCCCCGAATAGCTGTATACAGTCATTGCCTATACCTCCCCCTTCCACAATATCCCACAATATGTTGTAGTCTACGTTGTCGTACGCTCAGGTAATGTCTAAAAAAGCGACATATAGCGGTCTCCATTCTTCTCTGGATATGTCAGTACACTGAGTAAGGACAAATAAGTTATTATCCAGACACCTACCGATTCTGAAGCCATTCTGAAGTTCTCCCAATATGCTATTATTCTCTGCCCATACTTGCAGCTTCGATTCAATCGTCTGCCTTGCTAACCTGTATATTACCGATGTAATGGTAAATGGTCTGTATGAGTGAATTCTATCTTTTTTTCCCCTCACCTTTATAAATTAAATTGATTCTACTTTGTCGCCAACTGTCCGGTACTCGTCTATATTTTAAGGTTTTTTCTACTGTTTTCAACAGAGTTTCCTTACATTTTCGTCCTAGTTCATTGATCCGCCTAATGGAATCCTTGTCTATAGCCCTGTGGCTGTGCGCTTAGGAATATTTCTCTTCGGCTTTCTTCCAGTTGAAATTTGGCAGCACCACCTCCTTTTCCATCTGGTTCTCCGTTCGGTGCTCTTTTTCTTCCTAAAATACAACCTCGGCATGGCCTTGGAAAGATTGGGCTGCTTATTTTTCGGATGTGATTTATTGCTGCAGTCCCCTTCCAGTTTGTTTCATCCTCGTCTAAGATATGTTGTTGTATTTTTCTAGACTTCCTGCCTAATAAGTTTATGTAGGTTCCAAAATATTCTAGGTGCGGCCTCTTTTTTCTTAGGTATTTCTTACAACCAACGTTTACTTTCACCTTTTATCTTTGCTTGAACCTGTATTTGAATCATAGATTTTCTTTTTCTCATGGTATATGTCCCATTTTCTGGCTACTTCGTCCTGCAGGCAACTGCGCTTTTTTTGCCTGTCTGTGCTCTCGTGATGTTTTCTGTCGTTCGGCCAACCTATGATGTTTCTGTCGTTTGCAACCAACCTAGTGACGAGCCCCTCTCTACACCGCGCGACATCCTCGAATACCAAGACAGGAGCGGAGGCAATAAGTACGCCCTCACCCAAAGTTGAGCAGTCAACAGGCGAGGAATTGGCGACGACTTCAAACACACACGTACCCAAACCTACATACACTGACCAAACACCATACACTGACGAAAGCCCGTGGTGCGGGGACACGCCAACGTCACCGCAAATCACGTGGATATGCCCAAACCGACCGACACATATAAACTCCACACTACTAAAACGCAAGATTTTAACAGGCAGTGGGAGGCGCGGCTTGCGGACGAGGATCAGGACAGCCAACTGACTCTCCTAGACCAAGCCCAGCGAGCTTCTCGCGCCAGTGCAGGCCTGGACTAGGGGCTCCTATACCGTGGGACTTCAAATTTTGTTTTATTCATTACAGTTTTTTTTCTCTCTCTCTCTTTCTCTTCTATTATATGTATGTGTATATATTTCAGCCAGCCCCGTCTGCGAAACTCTCCACTTATGCGCGTGTTTTTTATACTCATGTGCGCGTTTCTTTTATCTCTCACTTGTTTACTGAACTGTTTGTGTCTATTAGGCGCCATTTGCTCTCGATTGGGCCTTAATTCACTCGTGAACGGTACATCGCAAATTCTCTTTATATTTGACTGCTGCCCGTGTGTTTAAGTGTTTTCTGTGTTTTTAGCTAAATGCGACATCGAGCTACAAAAGGAACAACATGGTCTGTTCACGTTGTGGTCACCGAGGCGCTGGATGTATAGCTGTAGATTCGACTGACAACGAACTCCAACGACACATGATGAAAACCTTCGAGTCCCATAGGGGCACTGTGCCTATGCCTTCCTCACTGGAACTGCTGACTGCCCCAAGTGCAATAAAGAAAAAGTATATATATATATATATATATATATATATATATATATATATATATAGAGAGAGAGAGAGAGAGAGAGAGAGAATTGGCGCAGAATCTCCCGCTCACTAAACTCTCATGTACGGCGGTGCAATTTCAGGTGTCAGGACCTTTACTTTTTTTTTTTTCCTTGCTTGTTATGTTCCACTTTGACGAGGCAAATAGGTTGCGGCACTTTCACCCCTCCCCGAGGGCGAGATCAAGAAGGAGGAGAATAAAGGGACGGAGAGACAGGGAGGGTATCCAGCGTTAAGTACCGGCTGCCTACCCTATGCTGGGAAAGGGTTATAGAGTGAAAGTTAGGAAGGAGAGCATCCTCTATGCTTTGATTGTTGGCATTTGCAGCAGAGGCCTTCACATATTGAATAAGCACTCTTTCGTTGTGCTGGATTTCTTGTCGCGTTAACTTCGCAAGCTGTGATACTTGCTGCATTGAGGTCACCTTCAAGCATCTCGGAACGTAGAAACACAGCATAATTAACTAGCTTCTCGCTGGATGCAAATTTTGTTGGAAGGAATTATACTGAAACGTCACTACGAACCAACGTTACTAGAGGTAATCTAGTAACGTTCACTACGAACAGCATTTAGGCTGACTTGAAGACGCTTTACGCAGCAAAATTGAGGCTAACCTTGCCTAATGTCACTGCGTAAAGGACATTGCAAACAAATATTCAAAGAACGTACCATTCACGAAACCAACCTTGTACGCGGGACTTATTCACGTAAGAAAACTTGGTTGATCCGTCTGATCTAGCTCTTCATAAACATTATCGGGAACGTCCGGCGTATATCTGGACACTTAGGAGCACAAATTACTCTTCTTTAAATTGTGACTCTTAATTAGTAGACAAATACAATGCAAGCGCTCACAGCGTGTGTGAACTCGTTACATTGTTTTCCTGAGCTCCGCAAGACTCTTATTCGCCAATTATTATTATGCTCTATAAAACAATCTATATCAAAAAAATAATCACCTAAATATAAAATTTGCGGTCCCTCAGACAAGTTCCGTCAGACAAGTTGGACACTAAACAGATCAACTCTCAACATGCCGCTCTTTCAAACCGAAGAGATTCTAAAGATTTGCTGACTTACGCATCGATTACCTATATGTCAAGGGAGTATTCTTGAGTTTCCGCAAAAAAATAACTCACGTTTGTTTCCGAGATGTATTCGAATTAGAGCACTGCACGGGCTCGGGCTTACCCGAAAGCCCGGACCCGGCCCGGGTAGAGCAGTTTTTTCACGGGCTCCGGCCGGGCTCGGGCACGGCGTGTGCTTTTTGACCCGGGCCCGGGCCGGGCTCGGGTTTTTTGACGCGGGCCCGGGCCGGGCTCGGGCTTTCTGGTGGTGTGCATGTAACGTGCCGCGAGTTATTCTCGGGCCTCTCAACTCTGAAAAACATGTATTTTTCGGTCTCGGGCCGGGTTCGGGCCAGTTTCGAGCCGGGCTCGGGCAGGGCTCGGGCCTAAGGTAAAGGGGTGGCGAGCCGGGCCGGGCGGGTAACGTAGATTATTTCCGGGCCCGGGCCGGGCCCGGGTCTCGCCATAATAGTTTTGATCGGGCTCGGGCGGCCCGCCCAACGTAAAAACGGGCCCGGGCCCGGGCTCGGGCCGAAAAAATCGGCCCGTGCAGTGCTCTAATTTGTATTGCAACTGTCTAACGTTGGTCTCACGTGCTTTTATAAGTTTGTAAGATTAGCTGCTGCGTTAGCTGTGACTCTGTGTCCATCATTGAATGAGAGTCCCCTTGAACGTCTTTTTTGACAGGATGGAAGGGGGAAAAGGGGGGGGGGGGGGGGTGATCCTCTTAATTTAGTAAAACTAAGCATGCCCGTTTTGTATGCACAATAATCAATGAATAAAGGTCAATACTAATGTAATGTTCTAATTTGTCTCCTGCGTATAACTTGAACTAGCAATTAGTTCAGCTGAGCTAAAACTAAATAGCTAGCAAGGTTGAGCTAGCAAGTACTTCGGCTGAGCTAAAGAGTAGCTAGCTAGTGAGATTGAACTAGCGTGTACTACGGCAAATAAATTCATCTCTCTGTGTTCTCAACTAAAACTGCTAAATGTAATTAATCACTTCGGTTAGGCAACGCGCTCCTTTAAAAAATACTGGCACCTACGATGTCTAGCAAACCCATAACAAGAATTTAGAATGCATTGTATCCGTATGATGTGTGGTCGCACACACAGTGCGTGTGTGTGTGTTTTCGTGCGTGTGTGTATGTGTGTGTATGTGTGCGTGTGTGCATGTGTGTGTGTGTGTTGCTGTGTGTGGATGTGTGTGCACGTGTGTGTGTTTGTGCGTGCGTGCGTGTGTGTGTGTGTGTGTGTGTGTGTGTGTGTGTGTGTGTGTTCGTGCGTGCGTGCGTGCGTGCGTGTGTGTATGTGGTGTGTGTGTGTGTGTGTGTGTGTGTGTGTGTGTGTGTGTGTGTGTGTGTGTGTGTGTGTGTGTGTGTGTGTGTGTGTGTGTGTGTGTGTGTGTGTGTGTGTGTGTGTGTGTGTGTGTGTGTGTGTGTGTGTGTGTGTGTGTGTGTGTGTGTGTGTGTGTGTGTGTGTGTGTGTGTGTTCGTGCGTGCGTGTGTGGGTTCACCGCAGCATCCTGACTCTGCTCCAACAATTTTCATCAGAAGCGTGATCCCACACGCACACCTTAGTTTAAACACAGTATGAATGAACAACAGCGCAGAAACACACATGTGGGCGCAACTGTAGGAAGCCGTTTATTCTGGAGCACGTATATAAATGCCTGTTTCCGCCATAATATAACTCCGGAAAAGCATATGTCACCGGTCAAAGCCCTAGTACCACTTCTGAACTAGTCTGATAGAAATAATATGTTGCCGACAAAACCGAACAAATGGACTGATCCATAAGCTATAAGTTTTGCTTCCATTGAGCTGAGCCTTCGCTGTCGTTGGCTCAATACGTATTTTTTATTTACGGCGTTACTTGTCCATTATCTCTTGATTCGTCTGGTCGTATGATTTTTATAAACTCAGACAGTACGGTTCAACAATAAACTTCTATTTTGTAGCGTTAGCTACACTGGCCTAGCCAAGCTCGTTTCGCGCGGCACATCAAGAGCCGTGCTGCGCATGCGCAAGGATCAGTGATGTCACACGGCTTGCGCACCGGAGCCACCGGAGCCGGTACCTCTCGCGCACTCCGCCGCCGCCGCGCGCGACTCACCGCCGCCGGTCTGCGCATTCCAGAGGAGTGACGTCGTAGCCGTGGTAGACGCACTGGCGCCGGCGCGCGCTCGCTGTGCAGTCGCCGTCTGACACTGCGCTGGAGCCGCTGCGCTTCTGACTGGCGTTTGCAGTGTGGTATAGCCATGGAGAAGGAGAGCGCAGATGCTGCTCAACAGCGCAGAAGAACGGAGAAGCTTGACTCATCGGATCCCGAAGTAGTTGCCTGGCAATTAGCGGTTGAGCGTAGGAGGAATGAACAGAAGAAGGCTATATACATGTGCCACATAATACGTATACCGCGTGTGTGTCATTGGAGCAGCAGTAAGCATGACAATCAAGCTAATCCTTGACAATCTAAACAACCAGGAAAGCTAAGAATAATCAGCTGAACCTTTGCTAACGCTACGTATATCCTGGCATAGCCGAGCTAAGCCACTGCAACTTTTTTATCACCCGACCTGTTAGCCGTTCTGCTTGTTATCCCAAAACCCTGGCCACGTATTACTTTTTTCCTCTGAACGCCCTTAAGTAATTGTCATGCTTAAAGTCACCCTGTGCTTACATTACCCTGTTGCTTTAGTTTTCATGTTACAGGGGGAAAAAAACTAGCATAGCTTGCACTGGAGGCGCAATGCTAAAGAGACAGCGGAGCTGATGGGCATTTAGCTATTCCTGGTTTTTGGGCTAGGCTAAGCACTACCAAGTCATCCCCAGCATTTTCCGTAATTTATTGATTATTGGTCGATTATCAATTACTATTGATTGGCTATCGATTGGCTATTGCAAGGTATTGCCCACGTATTTGGGCTAGGGTAAGCACTACCAAGTTATCCCCATCATTGTCCAGAATTTATTGATTATTGATCGATTATCGATTAGCTATTGATTGGCTATTGATTGGTTATCTCAAGGTATTGGCTATACGTACTTGGGCTAGGTTAAACACTACCAAGTCATCCGCAGCATTTTCCTGAATTTATTAATTATTGATCGATTATCAATTGGCTATCGATGACTGACTAAGCTTAAGTAGTCCCAACCATGCTTAGCGAGACTTAGTCAGTCTCAGCTTCGCTAATTCACAGGGGTATGTGCCATTGCGATTGGACACTTCCTACACTACTTCCAGGATCGGCCTGCATTTTTTTGTGGACGACGAACGGAATAACGGCCGGCTTAAACAGCTCCGCTGTTAAAAATAACTTAGGCGGTTTAACGTGTCAAGGCCACGACCTGATTATGAGGCGCGCTATAGTGGGGAACCTTTGACCTTTGACCCCCGGGGGTTCATGTTTTAGAATGTTTTCAGATTGCTGCAAGTGCTGTATCTAATATATATATATATATATATATATATATATATATATATATATATATACAGAAAAAAGAGCTAAAGGGAAGATGTAGGGAGGCTGGCCGCATAGAAGCCCGATCTGCTATCCTGCTGCTCAGGAGAAAGAGACAAGATGCGCATTCAAAGCCTTGCGAACACCAAAAGATGCAGCCACAGCGAAAAAGCAAAGAAAATGTTTTATTAGAATATCTGCAACCTGTTAGCGAAGCATTAAAATTTTAATCACCAATAATCGCTCATCATGAACCAGCGCACGCAAACAAAGTAACCGAATAACTTAGGGACAGGCGCTCCTGTGCCGCCGGTATCGCTTCGGTCTCGACAGCCAGCCGGCAACTGAGCCTTAGTTGCCACGAACTCTACGTGAAGTACGATTGAAGGCTCCCCGCATACACCGGCCGACAATCGCGAAGAAGCATGACCTCTAAATACTTGCGAACTATAGGCTAATAAGGGTAAGCAAACAATGGCAAATATCGCCTCGCAATCATGTGCATATCCCCATCTAGCTTATTTTTTTTTATTTTTTTTATAGACACTGGAGCACATTTCACTGCGTGCAGTGGCCCTAACGGATCGTAACGGTGACAGAAAAGAAGGTAACAACGTTTTGGGAGGTTGACATGGAACGGCTGACTGCCCGGGTGTCAGGTTTTCTTCCTGCCACGCTCCGAGCAATTTTCTTTAGTACGCCATGACGGGGTTCTTGCACGGGAAACATTGATGACAGCGGCTGAAGCTTGGCAGCTCCCTTCTTATCGAGGCATTTGGGCTTCCCGTGTCGGCATTTTCCTGTCCCAGACACCAGAAATGCTTCCCAAAGCGAAAGACAGGCCTTTGGCCATATATATATATATATATATATGTGTGTGTGTGTGTGTGTGTGTGTGTGTGTGTGTGTGTGTGTGTGTGTGTGTGTGTGTGTGTGTGTGTGTTAATGTATAACCTTCCCATTTTTCTCGCACCGGGATGGCTTGACGCGCTCGGTGTTGGCGGCAAGAATCGGGCGTTTCTGGGGTTTGACAGCGAGGCAGTGTGGCGCTGTTCTCGCACGATCGACAGCATGTAGCTCCCTTCTCGTGACCCTTTTTCGTCCTCTGCTTCTTCACTTACGGCCTTTTGTAGGAGGCCAGGCGGAAGTAGTGTACGCTCGATTTCCCGCCTTGTTGAGTTTCCTTAACACCGGTAGGCGTTGTTTACATTTGTGATCGTGCCCGCGTTCTGCCACATATTTAGGCAATGCCAAAGAAGCTGCGCGGGAAGTTTCTGCACTCTATAAAATTTAAATTAAATTATGGGGTTTTACGTGCCAAAACCAGTTCTGATTATGAGGCACGCCGTAGTGGGGGACTCCGGAAATTTTTACCACCTGGGGTTCTTTAACGTGCACCTAAATCTAAGTACATGGGTGTTTTCGCATTTCGCCCCCATCGAAATGCGGCCGCCGTGGCCGGGATTCGATCCCGCGACCTCGTGCTCAGCAGCCCAACACCATAGCCACTGAGCAACCACGGCGGGTCTGCACTCTATAGCCGACGCTCGACGCTGCGTTAGAGATGAAGAACGCGACAATGAAGGTCACACTGCTTAGAAGCACCTGTATTCAAATGAGAATATTGCTCCTCGTTGTAGAAGTAGAGCTCTCGACAAGATGCCATCACGTCCGATGCACTGTCACACTGTGTAAAAGTATAAGAGGACAATGTTTATTGTTGATTGCAAATTGTCGCTTCGTGCTAGTGCATTTTGTAGATCCGGCCAAGAGGTAGCGACATTTCAACATACGTTGAAATGAATAAAACAACAATAAAATATAAAAGAAGAAATATAGAAAGAACGACAAAATATAAAAGAAGCAATAAAAGAAGTTAAGCTATTATTTTTAAGTACGCGGCAAGCACGTTTGTTAATCGAGGATTTAAATACCAAAGGCAGAAGGTGATAATGAAGCAGCGGAGGAAAATCGGCTTACAGGATCGAAGGGGCAACGCGCTTCTGAACAAAGCCTCCGGGCGTCGCCATTGACCGCATCGATTTTCCGGGTCTTCTAGCGCAATTTGCTTGGCAGGCAGGTTAAAGGCACATGACTTCACCGCAAGTAATCGAATCGAAAAATCCGCACCTCTGACAAAAAAACAAAACCAAAGTGCTATTCAAATAAAAGCAGTGCATATAAAGGCTTCAATCCATTCCAGCATACCTCAATCATTATTTCGGTGCGCGTGCGCTTCCACTACAGTTTTTTTCTGCAGAGAAATGCCACTACAACTTCAGTAGAAAGAATACCTTTTGCTTTTTGCAATGCACGCATGCCTGCTTTTTCTTGCGAAGTGAACAAGAGAATGCAAGTGCTGCAACAATGAAAACGGAGTTCAGATGTCCATGCTAAGAATGCACTCAATATGTACTCGGTAAACAAGTGAACCGTGCATGCCTTCTCAAACGCAGTGTTGACGGTGCTTCTTAAGTGCAGAGCGAACGGGGTAACTCATTCATTTATTCTTTTATTACCGCTAAAAGGATCGCTATGCATACTCAAAACATTGTTGGACCCTATACACGCCGGGTGTGTAGTAAGTTTCATGGAACGAAGTGTCCTTTTTTTTTCAGCAACATAACTTATGGCGCACACATATTTTCCAAAATTAGCTAAACATACGCAAGCATTTCATAACTCACAACAATTATTAACACATGTAATAAACACTCATTGACTGCCTGTAAAAGTGATTAGTCTTAACACAATTTGGAATCGAATTCCAAATTAGGGTCCCATTAAATTTGAGTGGTCTCTAATTACTATGAACATTTTTACGAGATTAGGAAACTACAAGCGACCAAGAATTACGGTTAGCTGTGTACACTGTTTACTTGCTTACAGTGCTTACTTTTACCAAAAGAAAAAGAAAACTAGAAAACAGATTATGTTTCGTTTATTTTTTCCGAAAACTAGATAGTCGTTCTGACACGGTACACAAAAACATGTTTATCCTGCCATATTTACTGAACATTCAGACATGGCCCGAATACGGCAAAGACGGTAAACACCGGTGATAATGCAGTTTGTAACGCGCGTTATAGTGCTTATAATGTATCATCCGACTCACCACATAAAACCGGAAAAAAAAACGTATCTCTGACTCGAATCGTTCAAAGAAAACAAAAACTCAGCACTAGTTCTTTTTTTTTTTTTTTTGACACTGGGATTTCTGACATGTATTTCACACCCTCGATTCTAGAAAGAAAAAAATTGTAAAATTCGTAGAATTTCCCAAAGGGATTTTTTTTTTTTTTGCACCTTTTAACTTCACCTCCTTATTTACGGTTTTGAGCGCCCTTTGTCAAGCACTCCTTCCATATTTCAGGCCATTGGCCTCAAAATGCAAGTGTAGTCAGCATCAAGAAAATAGTTTGTTTTTACCAGAATATGATTTATGAAATTGAATAAATGTCTCATTGCTAGGGCGGGCTTTGATAGCATATTATCGAACTGTCATTTATGTCACTCCCCAAACGTATTGACGTGTCGCTCAAAATACCAATATAAGCAGTGTGTCCCAGATTTATTATAACAACTTAAGATTCTTATACGCGCTGCTTTGAAGTAGCGTCCGTAACCATAACAATATTGCGGATACTGTGTGTCGAGCCTGCGAACTCGTTTTGATTAGCAGAACACCTCAGTCATTGAGCTACTTGCTGCTGATGTCTTATGGTGTTTAACTGGTCCCTGCGTAAATATTGAAATATTTCAGGCCTAATATCCAAAAGGCAGCAGCCGTTTTGAATGTAGTACAAAGCTTAACATTATGACTAAAGGCTTAAAAACGGTCGGGCCCAAATGCGAGGATGATACAATTTTAATATTGCAATGAACCGTTCAACTGCTCTAGCAAAGTACCCACTACTATCCCTTCTTCAACTTGCCTTATAGCTATTGCGGATGCATTTCCGTGATAGCCTGCATCGTATGAGAGGTTCTTTGAGAGTTGTAATCATCTGTGACAGGCTACCATGTCCTCCTGTAGCCCCTTAAGTACATTATATTGTACAATTACTTTAATCTTGTTCGAAAGAACTGAAAAAAAATGCGTAAAATATTTCTCCAGAATATGAAGTCAGATGCTTGCGGAACTGTATGGAAGTTGTTTGTTAAAAATTTTGGCGTCGGCTTTCTTGAAAATTGACACATTTGATGCGGACTGTAGTAGCATCACAGATAACGGAAAGCGCTTGTGAAGTGCGTTTCGAATACTGAAATATGAAACGGAAATGCAGGATGTAGCATTGACGTGCCAAGCCACCACTTGATGTCATATCTTTATCTCTGTTTGTGCAAAGCAAAGCGGTTTTTACCTTAACAAACACGACGAGACGTTTACTTTCTCCACGTACATAGAGATTCGGCTTCCAGTGTCCAATCATGGTATTTAAACAAAGAGTGTTTTGTAGCGATAGCTACATTAAGCCAGGTTTTCGCCTCTTCGCCGTCGCCGCACTTTGAGCCGTGGCCGCACTGTGACGTCACACCGCGGCCCTCGATTCTCCAGCAACTCGGCTCATCGCGGACGCCGCGCGTCCACCGCTCCTACAGGCGCGTGTCCGCCGTTGCCTCGCAACCGCCACAGCTGGCGCGCTCGCCGCGCCCTCTGTGTGACGTCACACCATGGGCCTTGATTCTCCGGCAACTCGCCTCATCGCGGTCGCTGCGCGGCCACTGCTCCTGCCGTTGGTAGGGTGCCTCGATGCTAGCGCCGCCGTTCAGGGTGGTGCCATCCTTTGACCACCCCCGCGCCGCCGCTTTCTCGCTGCGACGCCATCTTGAATCACAGCGAGTGGTTGCGATTGCTTGGTGCCGGTGCTTAGTTCGAGACACAGTGCGCGCGGATGCTTCGCTGACGCTTCTGCTTGCTGGACAGTCTTCAGCCGCATGAATGACAAGCTTGTCAACGCATCGAGTCGACATGACGGGCTGTTGTGTTCCCAAGTGCACCGGATCGACGCGTAAAGGGATTCGTTGTTTACGCTTCCCCCGGGACCCAGAGCGAAGGAAGAGATGGGAAGCCCAAGTAAAGCGGTATCACTGGAAGGCAACGGATAGCTCCTACATTTGCGAGGTAAGTGTCAAGAAAGTTTAGACTATCGCACCGTGTTTTTCATTTAAATAAGAAAGTATTCTCTGATCCTCGCTCACGTACCTACGTTCGCTCACGAACTGCACCGATGCTGTCTGAGTAGCCTATGGTTTGCGAGCGCGCGTCGCATAGGCTTTTGCCGTTGTGATCGGCGCAGTCTATGCGAGTAGTGCCCTTATTTTAAGGACTGACGAAAATGCTTCGCCGCGAAATAGTCTTACATTAGCTACAAATCGTCATGTAAACCACCTATTTTCCTTTTTCACAGGAAGCACGCATCGTGTGTCTCTTGTTTCTTTTTTTTCTCAGTTTCTTTTTTCGCTACTGGTTATTTGGGACTAAAGAACGCAGTGCCTCTTCTGGGGAGAGCGGCTGTTGTGTACGTGGCAAGCGAAGCATTGTGATTTTCTCTGATTTCTCAGCAGATATCTTGCGGATCTCAGGTTGTTACGTTATATAGCTGATTTTTTAGACGAATATATTTGTAGCGCGGTGCTCGTAAGCCGATGGCCATTCGTGCTTACTCCCGATCGCAGTGGGTACTGTGACGGTCTTTAAATAACTGTGCACGGTATGCCCAGGTTTAGTAGAGTTAAGGGGCATCATGGGACCAAAATGTTTCGGCGCTTTCTGGCATGGTGTCTGTTGTAGCCTGTGCATTTCTTCGAAACGTGTGAAGCGAGGTAATACAGCATTACTTCTGCGAAAATTTATTTTTAAGCACTGTATTGGGTTCTCTGTATTTAGAAGGCAACTTTTCATATCAGTAATCAGTTTTGTTGTTTTACTTGTACTTAGAAACACTTTGAAGAGGACCAGTACGAGGGAAATCGACAGGATGGGCGCCGTCTGTTAAAGTCAACAGCCCGACATCATCATGGACTATATTTTCGAAGTGAAAAAACATTGCTAATCTGTATTTGACTGTCTTAGTTTCATTTACGGTTGTTGTACGTGATATGTATGCAGTGTTGTTTATTTTTTCAATGTAGTTATCAATGTTCTAATGGTTATTTATAAAATGTTCTGTACTCGCCATCGATGTGTTTGGCTGATGCGACGTATTCGATGGTAGCTGATGTATTCTGGATGGATATCTTGATTATATTACCCGCGGTTGCGTTTTCTTGTTTCTATTCTTGTTTTCGATTTATATTGTGTGTAATAAGGTTGATGTACTCAGTTGACCCCCCCCCCCCCCCCCCCCATGTAATGAATAAATTTTCAAAAAAACGCTCCCTATCCCGAATTGTGTGTGTCGAGCCTACCTTGCGAATTTTTTTTTCGTCTCGTCTTTCCACATAACCTTCAGGCACCATACAGTACATATCATTTTTCATGTACATATCTCTTTCATGATTGACTGCACTAGACATTACTAAATAAATGTATTTTGTGCATCGTTTGGTTTCTTGTGTGTACTATACGCAAGATTTACACAGACAAGTTACGTTACATTTTTCTCTACAGCACTAACTAACCTTATTTTCACATCGCAGTTATTTTTACACCAGCTTAATCCTGTCAGCACACCGTTTTGTGGGCAAAAAACGCAAAATTGCGCGTAGATATTGTAGCGTTTGACTGACAGACAAAACGACGATCAACATTTGGCTGGGCCTTGCCAAGACGAAAAGACCCCCGGCCGTTTATTTGCCGCGGTTAAGTAGCCGTGTTCCCAGCGGGGAAGGGCGAAAGCCAGGAGGAAAGTAAAGCAGAGGGAAGGGGGGAGAGGAGGACAAGGCGATATCGCCGAGGACGAATGCAGACAGCAGATAGTCCGGTCTGTTACAGATATCGTCAAATAATTGCAACGAACGCGAAGAGCACGCGCAACGCAAGGGAAACTAACCGCCGTGCGCTAGTGGCTGGCTACGGTAAAGGAGGCGTGACGTGTAAACCAAAATACAACAGCGAAAAAGAAAAACTTCCACACACAGGGGGTTGCAAACCTTATATGCCAAGCATCGAAGCGCAAAAAAATAGTGCGTATTTCAAACATACACACGGCATATTAAATGTTATTGTATTAGGCAACTTAGGGCATGTTCCCGGCGCCATACGTTTACGTCTTCGATCTTCGACGAGTTAACGGCTATTGGTTATAAAGATGTGCAGATGCGATACCGATAAAAAAATCCTCATCAAGGCAAAGCACTTGGAAGTGCGCCGCGAGTAAAACTATTTATGAACGCAAGCGTAGCCGAGTCTGAGCTCGTGTGATTCAATATGGCGGTGCCAGCGGGGTTGTCTCCACCCTGAACGGCGGCGCTGGCATCGAGGCACCCTAGCCGTTGGGCGCTCACTGCGCCCTCTGTATGACGTCACACCCCGCGCTCCGCAGCTGTGATAAGGGGAGAGGTCGCGTCGCCGCAGCCATAGTTGAGGCCACAGTCTGGATGGTGTCTAACTACAAGCGAAGCCTAAGCGCAGCCGGGGGTCTGTAGCTATCGCTACTCGACTCGGTTTAACGAGAGCTAAACCATAGCCAACTTTATTTTCATATCATCATGGCATTTTCATATTATTTCATATCAGCAATGTACATGTGCATTTTGTTGTCCGTTTCTAATGCGTCGGGTAAACATATTTTCATATTCATTACATACAAGTCGGTAATAAGAACCGTCTTGAAAAGCGAATACGTTCCCTAGCTTTCATTTGGGCAACAATAGGAAATGTCGAAAGGCATGCTGATGAGCAGTGGCACATCTTGTGTTGAAGTACTAAATCATGCACGAGCGCTTTCTTTCACGGGATTGTGTACCCACCAAGGTGGCTCCGCACTTATACGTGTTCCGTTTCTGAGCCCCATTCGCGGCCCGGCAACCATGTTCTAATGGAAGTGGAGTGCAAAAGCTTCGTGCACCGAGCTTTGAGTGCACGGTAAACAGTTCGAAGTGATCAAAAATAATATGCGCAAAAATCCGCTACGGTGTCTCACGTAGCCCGTGTATTGCTTTAGAATGCTGAGCCCAACCGACAAATAGATTTAGATAGCCATGTTTTATAAACTCGTGTTACATAGGTTGTGCTACATGCCCCAGCTCAACAGCGAAATAGAAAATTCATTTAGTTGTGGCGGTAGCATGCAATCCATACTTAAGCTATTCACTAGAGATGTGCATGATGTATGGTACACCATGAGAGCAAAACAAATCCAACGTTGAGTACGTATGTGTACGTACGCTCTTATTTGGTCATTTGTTCTTGTCATTTTTGTATCTTCAATAGACAGTCAAATGTGGAAAAGCCGGTGATGAAAGTAGCCTACATTTCCGATATATTCAAATAAATCAAATCAAATCCGACAAATGTGTGCTTTTAATGTTCTCGCTCTATAATGCGTCGTTGCACTATATTTACCCTTGATTGGAGGCAGTTTGCATGAGAACGCTGCGATATAATAAGTTGTGAACATCTCCACACGAGATAAGGCGCCATTCAGCAACAACCACTCGTCTCAAAGAACCAATGCACAATTCAAAGGCAAGCATGAACACTTTTACTTAGTTATTATTTGGCTGATTTTATCTCACGGGCTTATGAAACTTACGTTTGTGAAAAGCAAGGAAATAAGAGAGGAAATTAAAGAAAGTTACAAGAAATTGTGCGCGCAATATATACTTCAAAGGAAATTTCAAGATGCGGGACTTAATGTTCAAGCGCGTAGCGAGCATGGTTTCCCCAGCAAGCAATCTCGAACCGCAGGCCTTAGATGTTTTGCTTTGAATCGCAAGTACTCAACGAGAGCGTGAGGCTCCCACACTTGAGTTAATCTGTGCTCAGAAGCCCGACATAATTTGCCACCACATATTTCGCCGGAAGTTTCCGCACGTGTAAGACAGCATGGCACTTGAAGAAGCCCAGCATCGTCCTTCCTGTTTACGGCGGCTACACTTCCCCCCTCTGTTGGTTTCTGTTCGTTCAGGTCTCAAGCACCAGCATTCATTCTGACGTTGCCGTCGGAAGCGTGTGTTTTTGTTAGGGAAGTGCAACTATTCCGGAAATTATTGCATGTTTGTGCGCGCGTCATTAAAAGACTTCTAATTGAAAAATTATTACAATTTGCGCACACAGCGAGCACACTTTTTAAGCAGCAAAGGGTGTAAAAAAGAATAAACAAGCGTACGATTTAACTTGTCGTCGGTTATAATGTATTCAGGGAACGTACAGAAAACAAACATCGCCGAAAAATTTAGTTTTGTAAGCCTAACTACTTTAGTGTATGTTTTCTCGTTTCTCATCACTTCACTGCGACACAATCATATCTCTGTTCTGTTATACATGGACAGCTGCGGGGAGATTAAGGCCTCCACTACTTCATTTCTCTATCTTATGCAGCAAAAAAATAAAGGAATAAGTGATGATGCTAAGACAAACAAATAAGAATTAAATAGAACAAATCTCGTTTCTGGGACACCTACTTCAACAGAGCATTCGGAAAACCACGTTGCTAAAGGAATGTCGTGTGAGTGCGTAATCAGTAAGGACGCCGCCATTGCCAGGGTTAACGAATACCGCAAGAAAGTAAGTCTCACAGACCGGTGCTCCCAATGCAGCCTACATTTCTTGCTCTGAAATCAAATCAATTATCTCGATATTTTATACGTGTGCGCTGTGTGTCACATTCTGTACGGCGCTACACTACACTAGAGGACGATGATTATGAGAAATGCACAGTATTTCTCTGTATTTCTTTTAAGCCTCCTTCACTAGGACTCCTGACGCCCTTAGAACGCCAGATCTATCATGGCAAATAATGATCACGAGGTTGTGTCACGAGGAGTAGTATTACGAGGTTTGCAGTGTTTGTAAATGTAAACACTCCATAATTTTTATGCTGTCGAGAAACTCATAAAAATTGAAATTAGGGAGTTGCCATTGGATAAGTAGAACGTGGGAATGCAATACAATAGATGAACTATTTTTCGAAATTTTAAAGTAAAAATTTCGACGCCAAAGGGAATGTACAGTTGTGCAATGTTATGCAGTGTGAAGAGGTCTAATAATAGGTACCCAAATGTGAAAAAAAATCATTATGTTTGGCAACAGTAATTATGCCTGATTCTGTTTTGTAAACTATGCTCTTCTGTTATATGGCAATTGCAACGTGCGCCCCTGCATCTGTCGCGTTATTAATTTTGTGATGAGACAAGGAAATTGAAACGGTTCCAGTTGACTCGGGAAGGAAAAAATGTCAGAAATTGGTGGGAGACGTTTCTGTTCGCGCAGTAGGATTCGTCTCATAGCGGCAATGTTGAACCTCTTGTAACGCAGAGGAGGTGGAGGATAATATGCTAGCCTGATAGGGACTATAGCTGGGCCTTGAAACTGAAACGAAGTACGATAAAATATGGGCCTCCGATTGTTCGTTTGCACCGGTCCCTTACCTACGTATTCTATAGTTTGTAAACTGGCTTCACTTCTTCTTTCACTTTACACTTCTTCGCACTCGGCAACACACACGAGTTATCCCATAATGCCTATACCGCTAAGGTACCCTGCCACTGACGCAAATGATGCGAAAATCTCCCGACTGTGTACATGCCGCTTCGAGGACGTTTAAACTCCCTATTCAAGTTAAAAAAAGCCCACGCGCCATGAGATACAATAACGTACATATTAAAACGCGGCTTGATAAGAGTGTCCACTTCTCTGAATTACTTCATGCGAATAATGTCCCTTTCATGTCCGACCAAGTGGCAATGGCGGCAAGTCGTCTGCCTGTGTTCACGCACTCATAGCCACACGGTCCGTCTTCCGTGCAATATGAGCGTGGTTTGCACTGTATAGTACTAGCTAGGCTGCGATAATCTCATGCGCAGCACTTCAAACGAGTGCAGAAGCGGCGAGAAGCGCGCGACATTCACTTGCAGGACGTCGTCCTTTGCACGTCACATCGTCACTAAGGGCCCCGGGTCAACGTTCTGCAGAGAGCTCGCAGTAGCCTCTGCCGTCCATCTTAATTTGTGCCGCGACAAAGTCTGCGAAGGATCGGGAGACGGAGTCTCCTCAAGGAGACCCTTGTTGAGGTGCAAATAAGTGGTTCCTTCCTTCAGACTGCATATTCAACGGGTGCACTTTGAATTCGCCAGCGTCCGCTGCCATCCTACGTATGCTCGTACACATTGAATCGGTTTCAATGCAAGCAAAGTTAACTCGCCAACCAAGAAACCCGTTATGAGCATATTTGCTTACTTTGAGAAGGCATTTCCGCCGAGATGTATGTTGAACTTGTGCATTTGTGCGTTAGTAATATGCAGAAACTTCAGGGCAATAGTATTTTGTTATTTTTTGGTGCTGTCTTTATAGCTAGGAAGACTGCTAGCTGTCATTTTCTTTTCTTTTTTTTTTAATTTCGCGTTTTCAGAGCCCTTACACTCCAATCTCGTTGCCTTCGGTTTCTATAATATACATTTGCTTTAAGTTTGCACGGGTGTTCGTTTTATTGGAACATCACTCGCACGCCACATTTCATTCTATCGAAGGCATTCACATTAAACCTTAACATCGGGGCAGGAATTAGCAACACAATTATTTTCAAGTAAAAGGGACCACTTTGCAAGACGATAGTATGACAATATGTTTCAATACGAAAAATAATTCAATCCATTGGCGGTAAGGTTAAACCTTACTGTCCCGACGTGGGAGCCGCCTGCGTCATCCTAAGGGTTGATCTTCAGGACCTACACTTTTGAAAGACCCCATCCGACCGGGCGAAATCGCATAAGTGGACATTGCAACAAATTTTCAAGAGATAAGGTCAATAAGCGTGACTGTCGCCACTGAAAGCATTGCATAGAGAAATGAATTATCGTATTATTGACGCGGGTAGTTTATTTTGAAGTATACTCTATATACGAGAACTTTGCGCTAATGAATGTTAAAAAAATGTCGCAGTTTCACCCGAAAGGCGAAGCATGAATTGCGATAGCAACTTAGTAGAGAATACGAACTAAGGATAGTAGTTTTATCAGCTGTGTAAACTTGGACATGCAGCAGCACCAGCAACGCGCAAAACTGTTGTCGACAACGTCGCCGTTTTGCCCGCGTTCGCACCGAACGCGCGCGGCGTTGGTGACTGTTGCCAGGGCCTCTGGGGGCGGCGCGGAGGTTTTCGACGAGACCAGAACGGGAAACTCGTCGAGCAGCGTCGGAAGTCTTTACTGCCTTCTCGCCTCGCAACGTTTTTTATACAAATACGCATTTGGTGCCGCAGCTAAACGTCGCCTCCCCTCTCTCCCGTCCGCCCATGGCCTTTCGCGCGACGGAAGAAGTCGCGTTTGCTCTATATACCGGGTGTTTCAGCGAACACTTTCAAAATTTATTTAAGGTTTCCTGTGGCCGATAGTACAATTCTAGTTCATGAGCTGGTCTACTTGAAGAGGCGGACATTACTTACACAAGAAATTGAAATGCACAATCGAATAATTAACAAAAATGCACTAATTAAGTTTTTAACTAATTACCTGATGGCCCATATTGCAATTTACAAATTGTAGCAGTGCAGTTCGCAAGGTGGATACACTTGGAACGAATTCTCGGGATGACACTAGTTTCGAGATATTAATTCCCGAACTTTGCGGGGAAATGCATTGGCGCGCCCTGGGCAGCCAATCGGATAACTGGCCAAGGACGTATTCTATGCAAATCGCGTCCTCTGTGTGCAAAACTCAGCAGCTTGGCGTGCTGCAATCGGTAGCGATGTACATATTTAAAACCTTATAATAAATTACACGCTTTACGTGGAGCGCTTAGATGCGTCAATTAATGATCAGAAGGACCTACTCTAACGACTCAGTATGTTTGTACAAAATCGTCAAAACCGTTTCAGGGTCCCTTTAAGAAACGACCTGGAACGTCAATGCATTTCTCCGCAAAGTTCGGGAATTAATATCTAGAAACTGGTGTCATCCTGAAAATGAATTCCAAATGAATCCGCCTTGCGAGCTCCACAGCTACAATTTGTAAATTGCAATATAGGCCATCAGGTAATTAGTTAAAAATTTAATTAGTGAATTCTTGTTAATTATTCGATTATGCATTTCAACTTCTTGTGCAAGTAATGTCCGCCTCTTCCAGTAGACCAGCTCATGAACTAGAATTGTGCTATCTGCCCCAGGCAACCTTTAAGAATTTTTGAAAGTGTTCGCTGAAACACCCTGTATATGGTGATTGTAAAGGAGGACAGAGAAGCTTAATTCGGCAGCCCTTCAGGGAACGCGGCGCAGAAAGCGCGTTTGTTTTCCGCCGTGCGCTCGGTCCCCGTGAAAGCGCACATCCCTCCCCCTTTCACTCGCACATACAGCGTCCAGCGCGCGGCGACGATTTCATCGCCGTTAACGTCATACGGAACCTCACGGCGACGGCGACGACGACGGCGACGGGAGAAATCCTCTTTCATCTTCATCTTTCTGGGGTTTTACGTGCCACAACCAGTTCTGATTATGAGGCACGCCGTAGTGGAGGGCTCCGGATTCATTTCGACCACCTGGGGTTCTTTAACGTGCACTACGACGCACGCACACGGGCATTTTTTAAATGCAGAGCATTTCTTTAACTCACATGTAGCGTGCGCCGTCCGTCCGCAACAGTTCGAGCGCAGGTGCGCCCTCTCCCCCACTCCTCCTCTCCCTCATCATGCTTGCAGCACATGTGCAGCGCGCTAAGCGTCGTAGTTGAGTCGCGCTCCGGCGCTGCGAGCACCGTAGCAACAGCAGGTGCTGGCGTGATAGCGCGCCCTCTCTCCATCCCCTCTCCCTCTAACGCGCGCGCTAGGAATATAAAGCAGAAGATAGCGCCAACCTTTCCCTTTCCCTCAAGAACCACTTATCATATAAAGCGGGTTGGAGCGGGCTCCACTCGTCAACTCTTGCGCTCTCTTGCGTTCGTCGGTGGTCGCAGTTGATAAGCGATGGAAGCAAGACCTTCAACTAGTACCTCGACGCAATCCAACATCAGCGCCGAAGCACCAGTTCAAGACATCGTACCATCGTCTTCGTCGACGGCGGCAGAAGACAAGGCGGCGCGCTGTCGACGCCGAACGCAAGCGTCGTAAGCGTGCTGCCGACGCCGAACTTCGTGAAGGAGAAACCGCGGCCAGGCGTCAACGTCGACAAGCGGATCCCGAGCAGCGTGCACGAGAAGCCGCGGGCAGGCGTCAGCGTCGGGCCGCGGACCCTTCGAGTCGAGAACGACACGCGGCTGCGACACGTCAGCGTCGGGCCGCGGACCCCTACAGAGAAGCAATAATAATATAATATAATAATAAGAATCGCAGTGATGCCAATAAAATAATAACAACTTTACGTTACCTACTTACGATTCTCTCTTCTCTCTCAACCCAAACCACCACCACCACACCATCACCACCACCACCACACCAACAACACCAACACCACGGAACCCCACTATGCTCCGCATTTACACGTGTCCCTCGCGCGGGGGCATGCGACGGAGCTTTTAAAGACGATAGTCTTTCTTGGGGAACTTAAACGCTGAAAATTTGGTCTGTCTGTCTGTCTGTCTGTCTGTTTGTCTGTTTGTTTGTTTGTTTGTTTGTTTGTTTGTTTGTCACCCGATTCAGCCACCCGGCCAAAGTTGGACCACTTGCTTACCGCCCACACTACTTAAACTGGTACGGCTGTTCATACTTGTGAACGTTATCGATCACAAAGTAAATATTACGTATATCTGAGGCGCAACATCACTAGGTAAGTATTAGGAGGTGTGTTCCTTTAATAGAAAATACATAGATACGTAACTCTAAAATAGTTTCTTAAGCTGCGCTGAAAATGCCATGCTATGCGGGCCGACGAACGACGTTCCCCGACTGCGCGCCGACGAGCGCCCTCTGCCATGGAGGAAGGAAACCCTCTGCACAAGCTCATGTTTCCCGATGTATTGCCAGATGGCGTCCATGTCTCACGCAGCGCCTCCTCAATTTTATCAATGCCAGCCAGATGCGGCCGATTCAACATAAAGGAAGCGCTGTCTGAGGCAGGGCAAAACATAAATGGCCGCTTGATGAAATAATGCGGTAAAATGAAATCTGTTCAAACAAACCTTCATGCCAGGACGGAAATGGTACGAGAACAGCATCACGGGTGGCCGCGGATCAGACCAGCACTCATGTAGTACGGCCGGCAGAAGACTATCGTCTTTCGACGACATTTGCAGCGAAGCACGCAGATACGCGGCAAATTTTTTACTCTTGTACCCTTGTTTGTAGCAATCGGAATCGGTAACTTTAATCTCTACCCCAGCCACCGCCTGTCAGAGCGGCCCGAGCCAACACCACCTTGATATCACAGGCCTACGCACTCCGATCTATGACGTCGTGCTACCTGACCCGAAATTTCCATTGCCAAGGCTGGCTTGGCGAAAGCGGTGACGTCAAAATCACTTGCTTACGCTGGGAGCATCCCCGTTAGATTCTATGGCAGTCGGGCCAGGTAGCTTGACGTTATGGATCAGAGTTGCGTAGGCCTTGCGCTATCTAGGTGGTGTTGCCGGAGCAGGGACTGCGACCCGCTGCGGGTTTGATGACGAGGCGGCAGCTGATGACAGAGCCACGACGAGCGAACACTTTACTGGCGCAAAAATGCGAGAGAAACAGGCCGAACGCTATGTCACCCGTTCGTTTCGCCAGTTCCCGCAGTCCTCCGAGAAAGATAACTGTCAGCTACGATCGCTCGCAGATTCTGGTCTATATAGACTCGCACGCGACGAGGTTCCGGGTCCACCACCTGCGCGTGGTGTCGCGGTCGCAGCAGGGCCCGCGCTAACCTTGCCTGCCTGTCTTGCGAAGGGCCGGCCTTTGGTGCGCCGGTCTCTTTCTCTCCCCTCCTCCTCCTCCTCGGTCAGACACCATTGTCCTTCTCTATTTGCATTTCGCCTCCATCGAAATGCGGCCGCGGGGGGCCGGGATTTGAGTGTCCATATAATTGCTATCGCAATGAAAATTATGGTTCATCCCTCTTTCATAGAAATTGGTAGAACTCGAAAGTGAAACGTGTCTTCACAGAAACTGTTGCATGTTTGCTTCATGAACTCACGGTCCGCCGCAGCGAAAGGCGAACGATTTGCAGGACGGCGACCGTGTTGCATGTTTGCTTCGCGTGCGGCGTCCTGTTGGCGAGCGGCGTTGAAACGCGCCAGGTAGGGAGCCTACATGTAACGGCGTTGCATGTAGGCTCCCTAGCGCCAGGCGTCTCAACGCGCCGACTTGCCCGCGAAAAATTTGTAAGGGCGTTCTAAGCTGCGTGCCAGTGCATGCGTCCGTGGCGTAATGGTTTCTGTACTAGCGGTCCTGGGTTCTGATCCTGCCATCGGACACTTTTAACAATCATTACTTTATTAAGCAGATAGCGTTAAGGGCCCCGTGTCGCAGAAAATCTGGCGTTAGCTTCGGCGTAGACGTTAAGCTTCGGCGTCTGACGGAAATAATCATGCCGGACCACCCCGACCGCGCTGGCCCTCCGCGTGGCGCCAGGCGTTAGTGAACAAAAAATTCAATTTCCTCAAACTAAAATCCGTCAGAAAAAAGTTGTCGCAGTTTCACCTGAAAGGCGAAGCATCAATTGCGATAGCAAATTTGTAGAGAGCTATACGGAGTAATGATAGTAGCTTTATCAGCTGTATAAACTTGGACATGCAGCAGCACCGGCAACACGCAGAACTGTTGTCGACGCCGTCGGCGTTTTACCCGCGTTCGCACAAAATGCGTGCGGCGTTGGTGACTGTTGCCGGAGCCTCTGATATAAATAGGCACTTGGGGCCGCAGCTAAACGTCGCCTCCCTTCCCTCCCCCTCCCCCCTCCCCCACGGCCTTTCGCGCGTCGGAAGAAGGCGCGTTTGCTCTACATATATGGTGATTGTAAAGGAGGAAAGAGACGCCTACTTCTGCAGCCCTTAAGGGAGCACGGCACAGAACGCACGTTTGTTCTCCGCCGTGCGTTCACTCCCCGTGAAAGCGCGCGTCCCTCGCGCCCTTTCACTCGCACATACAGCGTTCGGCGGCGCGCGGCGACGATTTCATCTCCATTGACGTCATACGGAACCTCACGGCGACGGCGACGGCGACGCCGACGGCAGAAATCTGCTTTGGAGTGTCCATATAATTGCTATCGCAATAAAATCGTGAAGTACGACTTAACCATAACGTACAGACGTGATAGCGTCGGATTGTAATTTGAATATACGAGAAAAAGAAAGCCTGATAAGCAGCCACGGATCTTTGAATGCTATAGCGTTTCTACTCTTAAGGTCGAAGCTTAAGTGTCCTCCAATTCTGATGGTGTTTCGCTGTAATTTGGTTCTAGGCAACTTATGAGGGGAATGTTGAAAACCGTGCCTTTCTAAATTTTGGACATGCCCGCACTTCGGGGCAACACCAAACAATTATTAAAATAGTAAAAAACGTCCTAGGGCCTTCACATTTTGCTAATACGGATTAAATTGCTCCTGTAAAAAAATCACAGCATATCCACGAAGTGAATGATGATGAGTGAGCGAAGCACCGGGGGATCATTCGGGTAAACCGCAGCTACGGACGAGAGAAAAAAGAGCGCGCGTCGGGAACGAGAGAAAAAATTACACCATCTTCCCGTAGGGGAACCCTGAGTAGTATGCGAAGCAGCCATGGGGTCGACTCAAGGTAGTTTTATCAGCTGTATAAACTTGGACGTGCAGCAGCACCAGCAACGCGCAGAACTGTTGTCGATGCCGTCGGCGTTTTGCCCGCGTTCGCACCGAACGCGCGCAAAGTGGAACCGGAACCGGAAGTGGGACCAGAAGTGGAAGCGGAACCGGAACGCCATCTAGTGAACACTTCATAAAACTACAGGTGGCTACATACTACTACTACTACTACAGAGGAGGGAACGACTCACACCCTAAGGAGCTTCGCCCTTAAAATGTCTTCTCAGCAAAGCAATTGTTTTATTGCGATAGCAATTATATGGACACTCCAAAGCAGATTTCTGCCGTCGGCGTCGCCGTCATCGTCGCCGTCGCCGTGAGGTTCCGTATGACGTCAATGGAGATGAAATCGTCGCCGCGCGCCGAACGCTGTATGTGCGAGTGAAAGGGCTCGAGGGACGCGCGCTTTCACGGGGAGTGATCCCACGGCGGAGAACAAACGCGCGTTCTGCGCCGTGCTCCCTTAAGGGCTGCACAAGTAGGCGCCTCTTTCCTCCTTTACAATGACCATATATGTAGAGCAAACGCGGGCCTAGGAAGGGGGGGGAGAGGGGGAGTGAAGGGATGCGACGTTTAGCTGCGGCACCAAGTTCCTATTTATATAAAAACGTTGTGAGGCGAGAAAGTGGTAAAGACTTCCGACGCTGCTCGACAAGTGTCCTGTTCTGATGTCGTCTAAAACCTCCGAGCCACCCCTAGAGGCTCCGGCAACAGCCACCAACGCCGTACGCGTTTTGTGCGAACGCGGGCAAAATGCTGCCGGCGTCGACAACAGTTCTGCGTGTTGCCGGTGCTGCTGCATGTCCAAGTTTCTACAGCTGATAAAGCTACTATCGTTACTCCGTATAGCTCTCTACAAATTTGCTATCGCAATTGATGCTTCGCCTTTCGGGTGAAACTGCGACAACTTTTTTAAAAGTGACGCCGACTTTAAGGGGATCAGTGTAAGTTTGGTCTTTGTAAGCTTGCTTTCCCACGTTGTGTGTTGCGGTGAAGCCTACTCTTTAAAAATGTGATGCGAACGGAGCCCGATAACGCTATCGCGTTCCACTCTTACAGGCGAAGCTTAAGCGTGCTCCAATTTTTAATTTATTACGCAGTACTTTGTTGAAAATGATGAGTTTACAAAGTCATGAAGCCGTTTACACTTGGTTCTTTATTCTATGGCTACACCGCGTTTGAGCCCCCACTGCGCTGTGACTACAGAAGCGCTACCTGTCGGCGCTCGTTAGTGTCACGATGCAGTACTTAGCTTCACCGCTCCTAGATGGCAGCCGTGACATCTGTTACGTAAAGTCCCTATATAAGAAAAGTACCGCCATCCTTTGATAAACGCCGCTTCTCTCTCTCCTGTATCTCCGATTGGACGATGATAGCGCGCGCTTTTCACTTCTCCATATTTTGTTGTTTTTTTTTTGTTGTTTTTTTTCGCCTCAGAGCCATGTTGAAAGTCATCTGCGCAGCCGCAGTCGCCGGCGGCGGCGGCGGCGCGCACCCGGCCTGAAAGCTTCAACGTGGACTTTCTAGGTGCGCCACCGTCGACTTGGCTTTCGCAAGCAAAAAGAAAAAAGCAAGCGCTTTAGGAGAGGAGGCGGTGGAGGAACGAGTAGATGGTGGTACTTTTCTTATATAGGGACTTTACTGTTACATCCGTTGCAGGAATTCATTGGTGAGACCCGGCATAAAACACTTTTGTGTTAAAATAAACCCAGGAGGGCGAATAGAGAGGCATGCAGGATGCGAAGGGGCCTTCATTACAGATGATTGTCAAGGCACGGTGATCGGTGTGGCATTAAAACAACCAAGTTCTCAATATAACTTGCCTTAAAGGATGCGAGGACTGCCTATATGCCCAGCTTTTCTTTCACGAGTGATTGCCCCCATGCGCTTATATTTGACACACACACACACTTTTTTTTTTTTTTTCAGGTGTTGGCAGTCTGGCCTCGAAGTGATAACAGCACACATTCTACTGTCCTCACAACTAGTAATACGTGTCCACAAAAACTGCTGCATTGCTATAAAAGCACTGCAAAGTGGCAAACAATGTCGCTTTGCCATTGTTTGAACGGGCGTCACGTCGCTTCTTAATTAGGCGAGGAACAACGCGCGAGCGGCCTGATAAATAGCCACAGCGTGACCTCGTTGCACGCAATAATTCTTTCAGGCTACACGACGGTATGGCTTCGTTTCCGTAAGACGCACGGCAAGATCCAGGTCATGAGAACGCTGTCTGGTAACCGCTTTTCCTTCGAGAGCCCCAGTGGCCAATGGTGAAAAATGGGCTAATGTCGATCATATCTACGTTGTATATAACTTGGCGCTAAAGCTCGGGACACTGTAATCTTTACTGTGAGATGCTATCAGTGCTGTGTATAAACTACTCATGCATTGTTAAGTTATAAACGCACTCTCCTTATTGCACTCAACCGACAACAAGCAACGAGCAAAGCGTGTGTTTTCACGGAGCTTTGTCTCAGCACAGTGTTTACATTTACGGCCCTGGAACTATCCATCAGATCATAAATTATAATGCTGAACTTTTCTACTCAGCTTGCCGGCTCACAATATATGCATGCCGACGAGGCATTTGTTTCGAGTTCATTTGTTAGTGAACATGTCGGTCTACAAGATTGCTTTGGCTGGAATGGAACTTAAGGTGATGTTTTTAAATAGGATTTTTTCGGTTAGTTCAAAGTTTTCTGGTCCCCCGTGCTCAACTACATTACTTGGTGAAGCGGGCCCGAGCAATGTTTTGGGGAGGTGTATAACTCGAAGTTTAGGAACATTGTTGCTATCTTCCTTGAATAGGTAATCAGGAGCAACGCAGCAGTCTTACGAAAGGCGATACACTCTAAAGATACAGTACACATATGTTTTATTCAAGATAGAATGCGTATTTATTCAACAATATGTATTAAGAGGACCTGAAGCTCTTATATCTGCCATGTCTT